>NC_056663.1:18702500-18777500 GCF_018350195.1 Panthera tigris | reverse complement strand
TTTTTGGATTTGACATGTATTCATTCCAGTTGCTTATATCAATACCACAAGATAGAATCAGCAGGCATGAGGTTGGCCTTCAAATTCCTCCTACTTTAGACAAAGAGCAAAAGATCTATGTGATGTATATAAGTTATTTGTAGGTTTTACCTTAACATATCAGAATTACCCAGATAGTCAGCATGATAAATGCCTTCTTGCATTGCACGCATATTTTTAAAACTAGCATGTCCACCTCTGAATTCTTGGTTTTTCCTTAAACCTGTTTTTATTCTACCTCAGTAAATGTCATTTCCATTGTCCCAGTTGTCTACATTATATATCTGGGGATCTCTTTGATACTTTCTTTTCCATCACCTTGTCTACCTCCTACTTCCCTTAATCCTTTCAGTTTTACTCCAAAATCAATGTCTAGGGTACCCAGTTCTCTTTCTATTACCACCGTCCCCAGTGCACACCGCCTGTATCTCTTTCTGCCACTATGGAAATGATTTCTCGATTGGTCTCACCATTTCCACTCTCTATTCCAATGATATTTTTTTTTTTTTTTGAGAAAGAGAAAGAGCAAGTGGAGTGAGAGACAGAGGGAGAGGGAGAGAGATAATCCCAAGAAGGCTCCACACTCAGAGTGGAGCCAGACACAAGGCCCAATCCCAGAACGCTGGGATTATAACCTGAGCCTAAATCAAGAGTCATACACTTAACCAACAGAGCCACCCAGGTGCCCTAATGATATTTCTTAAAAATTAGATCTAAATGTGTTCCTTCCATTTTATAAAGCCCTCAGTACTTTACCATTTCAGATAAGGGTAAACTATAAATCTTTAACAAGGTTCTTCAGTTTCTGGCTACTTCCTGTGTCTTCGGCTCTAACTCGCATGGTACTTTCCTTCTCCCTTGCTATGCTCAGGCATCTGGCTCCCTTTTCAATCGTTTGGGTGTTTCTTACTCTTTGCTTGTACTATTCTCTGTGCTCAGAATCTTTCTTCCCCACCCCATGCTTGAGTAACTGATGTTCATCCTCTGGAAATGCTGTCCCTAACCTAAGCCCAATGTATCGTGTTATCCCCTTTAATAGTGTCCTAGATTCTCATAAAACTTACCAAAATTTGTATTTTTAAAATTTTGTATTTGTTTATTCGATACCATTTTTGTCCACTTAACTGTAGACTTCACTAAGTCAGACCTTATTACTTACTGCTGTGCATCCTGCGTGTAGCACAGCCCTTGATCCCGATCTGCACTTCATCAATACTTGTTGTGTAAGAGTTATGAATCTCAAACCATGAACTCAAACGTGTAAGATATGTCCATGTCTTTATTTCCTTTAATGAAGGTGAATCTTATTCTGGGCTTTATTTTATTGGGCTGGTAGGAAATTTAAGTACAAACATTTTTAGGACTTTCTCCCCATGGAAGGATCATACTGAAGCCCATTGGTGACTTGAAATGGGGATGGTCCATAACTTAAGCCTCCGTGTTCATAGCTGACAACTGCATGGTTTCAAGGTCATGAGGACCCTTTTAGTCTGATGGCTTTCTGTCTCCATGCCATGGGGGGCAAATGAGAATTTTAGTCAATGCTAAAAAGCTGTGCAAAGTTCAGTCTCCTTCAGCACACTTTCTTTCTGAGCTGCTATCAATTTCCCAGGGCACCCCCAGAGAGAAGGGGGCAGGTCTTGTCTGCCTGCAAAGCTATCTCCCCTTCTCTGTGTAAGGGGGATCATTCTGGCCCCTCTCTTCAACACAGCTCACCTCTGCTCTCCTCTTGTTGCTTTCAAAGATATTTGCCAGGCACACAGGATCTGGGCACAATGTCTGAGAGAGAATCTGAAGTCCTACCTTCCTACTAGCCACATGGCTTCAAACCACTCTGAACCTCAGTTCCCTAATCTTTAAAAATGGAATGACAGTGGTCCCTACCTTGAGGGATTATTAAACGAATAAATATACGTGTCTTGGAAAAAAGACAGGCTCATTATAAACACAGAAGAAATGTTAGTTTTTATTACTATTCTAGGTCCAATCTGGAGAACTTCTGTTTTTGACTCAGTATTGACAACTTCACCTGGAGCAATGAGGTACAAAAGGGTTTGGTTTTAATCTTCCTCCCAGGACATATTCTACAAAGTAAGACTTGTTGGTCTTTTCACCACTATATCTTTGACACCTAGAATGATGTCCAGCCTTCAGTACTCCAGCCTCCATAAATACTTGTTGAAGAGCTCATTAAAAATCACTGCCAGGGTGCCTGGGTGGCTCAGTCATTAAGCATCTGATTTCGGCTCAGGTCATGATCTCTCGGTTTCTGAGTTCGAGCCCCATATCTGTGTGGAGGCTGCTTGGGATTCTCTTTCTGTCCCTCTCTCTCTGTTCCTTCCCCGCTCACACACGCTCTCTCACTCTCTCCCTCAAAAATAAATAAATATTGAAAAAAACTCCCTGTCTCGTTTCTATAGTGTTACAGGAAGACAGGGGGCCCATACCTGAAGTACAGTGTGACAGGAAGAGTGATGTGGTGAGAGCCCTGCATGACTGGCTACGGGGACAGGGTGGCTGGAGCTGCACACTCACTAGGTTCATTATAAGCAAAATGAGAAGCTTGACGTCGTGTCAGGGTCAAGAACAGAAGAATCCAAGGGACCTGACATTCAGCAAATGTGAAACAAGTCCCTGGGAAATGAAGAGACCCAGGGTTCCTTAAGGGGTAGGCCTACCTGGGTCTGACAGTGGCCAGGTAGCAGCTTGCAATGTTGTTGTTTCCTCATGCATTATATGCAAAAGAGAATGGTGCCCACTTCATGGGGTTGCTGTGAGGATTAAACCAGCGAATTTATGGCAAATCCCTCAGAAGAATGCCTGGAAAGAGTGAGTTCACGGTGGTGTGGGCCACCAGGAGTATCCCCCACAAGATCCCACATTCCGGGAAGCAGAACACACCTGTCTTATTAGCAATTGGACCCTTGGCACCTTACACACCTCTTGAAGTCTAGCAGGTGCTCAGCAATTATTTGTTTAATTAATGAGCAGGAGGGAAGTCGAATCAGGGGCAGAAAACAATGTGTGATCTGGCTCTTGAGAGGGAGTTCAAGATGCAAAGGAAGCAGAGGGTAAGTGAGGGTTTTTCCAGACTGGGAACAACTTGAACGCAGACAAGAGGAAGGAAACAGCACGGGCTGAGCCTGGGAGCCTGTGCAGTTCAGCGAGTCTAGCACAGCAGGACATGGAAAAGGGGTCAGGAATAAGGCAGGTGCCAGAAGTAGATGGCTTTGCATTTGGCCAAGCTCATTTATGTGCAGCTTAATGTGTAGTTTTCTTTATATGATTAATTCATTAACCCTACTGAGGACAAAAAACCTTGTTAAGAAGTCAACCAAGGAGTTTCAGCACACTTAATCCTTTATCCTGGATCTTTCTCATTTTGTTTTTACTCTGATTGAATACTACCATCTACCAAACTATTCCTAAGTATTCTTGTTTGTTTTTTATGAGGCACAGGTGATAAACCTGAATACTGATGCCACAATCTTAGAAACTCTAATGACACTTGCAAGGGACAAGAAAGAACAGTCAAATTTTAGGTTTTGCCACGCTAGCTGTCCATCATCTTAAATACTGACTTTTTAAAATTTTGAAATATTTCCACATATTAGACAATGAGAAGGTGATAATAGTTCACAAAACTAGTAAACCTATCTTTAAGATCTTTGTGATACAAACATAATTTCTACATTTATCAACGCAAGTTGTTTTTCCCTCTACTTTCTATTCTACATATTATCTAAATCTTTTTCTCCAGAAAGATGGACTTTTACAAATTAAGAATTACTAGTGATTTGTTTTATCAAGAAACAGTTTTTTTGTGAAATCTAAAAAACCAAAACCTTCATAGGAAAAGAGATCAGACTTCTTACCAGAGGCTGAGCAGGGGGAGGGGGAAGTAGAGGAAGGGGCTTAAAAGGTACAAACTTCTAGTTACAAGATAAATAAGTGCCAGAGATGTAATGTACAATGTGATGACTGTAGTTAATATTACTGTATGTAATATTGTTGTCAAGAGAGTGAATTCCAAGCATTCTCATCACAAGAAGAATACTTTTTCCTTTATTGTCTTTTCTTTTCTTTTTATTACGTCTGTATGGGAAAAACGGGTGCTAGCTGAACCTATTGGGGTAGCCATTTCACTGTATATATAAGTCAGACCACCATGTTATATGTTTAATTTGTATGGTAACAAATGTCAATTATTTCTCAAGAAAATGGAGAAAAGTAGCTTGTTACCATGTCAGCAAACTTATGTTTTCCTACTTGTTAGTACTTGAAAACGCCCTTGATTAAAATGGCCAAGCCTGTCTCATCATCACCAAAGTTTGTCAACTCCCCTTCACCCTTCACGTGCCCCTGCCCAGACTTCCGAAGTATTCTGTGTATACCTCTTTCATGGGGTAGCTCATTGTGCACATTGTATTTGCATCTATGCGTGTGGCTTATTTCCTACTAAATTGCGAGTTCCTTGAAAGAGATTCAATGCCTACGGGGGATTCTGACATATCACGTGCCCCCAAAATGTAAAATGAACAAACAAAAAACCTTGAATAAAATGAAAGAAAAAGTATGTTTCTACAAATGCATGACTTAAAGTTAGAATAGCCATCATAGGGGTGCCTGGGTGGCTCAGTCGGTGAAGCATCTGACTCTTGGTTTCAGCTCAGGTCATGATCTCATGGTGCGTGAGTTTGAGCCCTGCATCTGGCTCTGCACTGACAGCATGGTGGCTACTTGGGATTCGGTCTTCCTCTCTCTTGGCCCCTCCCTTGCTCTCTCTCTCTCTCTCTCTCTCTTAATAATAAATAAACATTTTTGTAAAAAGTCTCTAAAGAAATAGAATACCCATTATAGTAGAACTCATAATTTATATCTCAGGTTTCGAACCACAAATGTCTTCACTAGTTATGGAAAAATATAAAGAATTATATTTTTTAATCTGTCCTTTGAATATCTCTTTATTCTTACATTCTGAGAATCTTTCTTCATGTTGTAAGCTTAAAAAGTAGAGTTTTAGAGTGATGGCCAAGAAGAAAATAAAGTATAATTTTGTCTCTTCCCTTTCTCATAGCATTTACCTATTCAAAAACTTGACTACAATAACTATTTTTTTTAATAAACCATTTTTTTCTTTGTTTATTCTCTGGATGGGAAGTTGCTGTCAAGCCAGGGAATGTATTTCCCTGTTTCACTCCACGTAGTTGCAGCCACATTACTAATATTGTGTCATGTGACAGCAGCTACACATGTCATGAGGATTAATACGTCATGTTGTCTTCCCATTCTGCAGCACGATCAGAGACTGTAGATGGAAGGTGACAGCACCACAAGACAGAAGGAGCCTGGGTCCTTCTGGAAATGTTTGCAACAGAGCCACCCCTGAAAGCCATCCTATTAAAAATATTCACATTGTACTTTAAAACACTGGAGTAGGAAATACGCATTTATTGTAATTATGGAGAGTTGAGATTACTTGTGACATCAGGTAACATTAACTTGCCTAATATGCCAGAACACTTAAGAATGCGTTTAAATGTCATGATGTCATTAATATTGTACAGAAAAGGACTCAGTATGGCCTAGAGCAAACACCGGATTTATTGTGTTGCAAAGTTTTGGTTTGAAACCCTGCTTTAAAAAACACAGGACTTTAGGTGGGTCACTTCACTGCATTACTCCACATCCCTGAAAAGGATGTAGCAACAAAGCAAAACCAGATGAGATGATATGCATAAATCCCACAAAAATCAAAAAAGCACTGTGTGACTTTAAGGAGAATTATAATTGTCATCAAATGAAACAATCAGTAAATAATTGTGCTTTGGGGGCCCTGGGTGGCTCAGTCGGTTAAGTGGCCGACTTCGGCTCAGGTCATGATCTCGCGGTCTGTGAGTCCGAGCCCCGTGTCGGGCTCTGTGCTGACAGCTCAGAGCCTGGAGCCTGTATCAATTCTGTGTCTCCCTCTCTCTGACCCTCTCCCGTTCATGCTCTGTCTCTCTCTGTGTCAAAAATAAATAAACGTTAAAATTTTTTTTTTTTTTTTTAAATTGTGCTTCGTCTACAGAATGTAAGAAAGTCGTAGTCATTGCCATCAACCTTGGGCAAACAGCATGAGTTAATATTTCATTGGTAAAACATGAGGTTTCTTTGGATGCTCTTCATCTGAACCTACTTCCTTCCCTCACTATCTGTAAATGATTGACCTTGAGAGCTGTGTTTCAGTGACTGAATCTAATGAAGCTTGAGCATCAGGACAATCTATTGCCTGGTACACTTCCAAAGGCCGATTTTATTTTTATTTTTTATTTTTTATTTTTGGCTTCTTAAGATTTTAATTCCAGTATAGTTAACATACAGTGTTATATTAATTTCAGGTGTACAATATAGTGATTCAATAATTCCATATATCACCTAGTGATAAAAAGATGGAACACTTCACAGATTTGTGTGTCATCTTTGCACAGGGACCATGCTAATCCTCTCCATATCGTTCTAATTTTTAGTACAATGTGCTGTCAAAACAAGCACCCAAAGGCCAATTTTAAGCAATTGTAAACATATCCTTATTTTTTTGTTGTTGGATGGGAATTGTAGAAAATAAAAGTTATCTGAATTCCTACCATTCTAAAGCAAACATTTGTGACAAGGCTGCAAACAGCAAGCACAACTGTGTGACTATGTGAGCAGTCACATATTTTTCCAGATCCCGACATTTCAGATCCATCTTTGTCTGATGCTAAGAGACCTGCAAAACTGTTATTGACACAGCAAAATGGTTCTGAATCTCAGAGTTCTTATATGAAAACCATTTGATACAAGTTTTCCAAATGTTTACAGTTCTAAAAATTTTACATGGCATTACCAATAACAAATGATGCAACTTAAAGAAATCTTCCTAAAGATCAAATTTTGATCAATCAGACAAGAAGCAAGACATTCTTTCCATTGTCCCCTAGAAAATACTTTTTAATTCTTATTTGAAACTATAAATAGCAATAAAAAAAGGAAAGAAATATAAATAGCATTGCATACAAATGCAAGGGGAAATGGTAATGTGGAGGAGTGTCAAATAGTTACTAAATGTTCTTTCTCTGTATGATATAATGCTTGTGATATTTGTCAACTTTGAAAATATATATGTACTGATTCCTTTTCCTACTCAAAATAAATATTCATTTTCATATATAATTTAGAATTTATAATTTTGTATTACTTTCCTTAGATTCTCCAATATTGTATAGCAGCAGGCACCACAAATATATTCCTTCCTCGGATGACTCTATTTCCAAACTCTAAAAAACTTCCTTTCATACTGTCCGTTTTCTAGAAGATTTTTTTTTAATTATCTTCTTTTTATGACATTTATTTGTTTTGAGAAAGAGAGAGTGCACAAGCTGGGGAGGGCAGAGAGAAAGGGAGGAAGAGAATCCCAAGCAGGCTCCATGCTGTCAGTGCAAAGCCCAACATGAGGCTAAATCCCACAAACTGTTAGATCATGACATGAGCCCAAATCGAGTTAGGTGCTTAACCAACTGAGCAACCCAGGCGCCCCTAAAATTACCTACCAAGACTTCCTTTCTTGAGATGGAAATGTAGAAAATTCATTTTCTTGATGGCATATTTCTTCATTTATTTTGTTTTGTTTTAAGCTCTTATTTGGACACAGAAAATTCCTTTTGATTCAAATAACTCATAAAGCCATAAAGGTTGAATTCTAAAACAGGAGTATTTATTCACCGTAGCTACTTAGCATTTCTAATCCAAGTATTCACTGCTTTTACTATTCAAATTAGTTCAGACTGTCTCATTGAAACAATTTTATTTGAAACTCCCAATGATTATATATATATTTCAAATATATATATATATATTTTTTTTTTCAAATATATGTATATATATTTGAAACTATGTGGTAAAAGCAGTGATAATTTAAAACCTATATACCTACATTTCCTAAACACATTATTTTAACTTAAATAAATTCACATTCATTAGCCAAATTTTTGACATAGGACCAAGGCCTTTTTCATATGTGATTTCTGATTGTTTATTGGTGTTATTTTTCCAGCATAAAATAAAACCATAATTCATCATCTATGAATTCAAGTTTGGCTTCCTTTAATGGGGAGCCACGTAAGAAGCAAGCTTAGTGCAGAATCTGTCTGGAATTTAACACTCATTTCCTATTCTTTTACATATGTCTCATATACCTCTAATCTTTTTTTTTTTTAGTTATTTGCATTATCCAATGTTTCCAATAAATTTTTCTTGATTTTTATAAAAATAACTCCTTTTTATTACTTACATAATACTTAATGAAATTTTATAATTATGAAATCTAACCAGCACAAATCAGTTTGGGAACAAACTGACTCTTATCAGCACACTGGTCATCAGGTGGTTCTAGAATGAGAGTCTTAGAGAGGAGGTCTAGGAGCCATACCTACATACTGTTCTGCAGACTTAAGTCAGTATACTGAGATACTCTGTTTTACATCTCAAGGAAGTGAAAGTTTTGTTTAATCTAACAAATTAGGCAAGTAGAGATTGAGTATAAAAGGTTTCTATTGTTATTGTATTTTTAAATTTTTTTTCTTTAATGTTTCTTTTTGAGAGACAAGAGAGTGAGAGAGAGAGAGAGAGAGAGAGAGAGAGAGTCAGAGCATGAGTAGGAGAGGGGCAGAGAGAGAGGGAGACAGTGAATCTGAAGCAGGTTTCAGGCTCTGAGAGGTCAGCACAGAGTCCCAGGCACGGCTCGAACTCAAGAACCATGAGATCATGACCTGAGCTGATGTCGGACGCTTAATCGACTGAGCCACCCAGGCACCCCTATTGTTATTATTTTTATATTAACGTTTTTCATAGAAATAATTAATGATCTATGATGATCTGAGTTTCTTTCTGCAAGATACAATTAACTTTTCTGAGCTAGTAATGCTCAGTCAAATATCCAAACTGTGTTTGGATCCTAGGCTGTAGTAAGTAAATCAGTAGAGAAATGCCCCTTTAAAGGTTCTGCCACCCCTGCAATGGATACAGTGCTTCCTCTTGTCACAGGATGGGAACAGGTGACTATTTGTCTTTTGCAGTGAAGTTAGTCACCCTGAATTGGCCCCTCATCACTTTTCTGAAATCCTTTAGAAATGAGGAAAGAGGAATAAAAAAGGTATACTCTTTAGTGTGATAATATGGTGGTGGTGGTGGGGTTGTTCTAGATAAAAGGAAGGGAAACAATACACACACACAGAGACCACTAATTATGGTATGTAAATAAACTGCATTACACTCTAAACTCCACTGAAAGCAGAAACTACAATTTTTAATTATTTGTTGACCGTAATATAATATCAAGCTCCTAACAGACTACTTGCCAATCATGGACATCAATATATACACTTGAATGAATTAAAAAATAATAGAATTCCTTCACTACACTTTTATTTGAATAAACTTGTTAATAAAGAGATAGTCTATACCCACTTTACCCCCAAAATTTGTTGATCAAAAACTCTAATTTATATGAATTATCTAGTTAGAATTTATCATTATTATATAATGATTTTTAAGTTCCCATTGTGCACAATGAAAACACTACATTTGTATTTTTTTAAATTACCTGGCAGGCTTAGCCAATGCTTCGTATTTGAAAGCATTGGGCAATCAAAAATTATACTTTTCAGTCAGACTTAAATGTAATATTTACAATAACTGCTGTAATGATCAACAATAGCCAAAGTATGGAAAGAACCCAAATGTCCATCAAGGGACGAATGGATAAAGAAGATGTGGTATATATATACAATGGAGTATTACTGGGCAATCAAAAAGAATGAAATCTTGCCATTTGCAACCACGTGGATGGAACTGAAGGGCATTATGCTAAGTGAAATTAGTCAGAGAAAGACAAATATCATATGACTTCACTCATATGAGGACTTTTAGAGACAAAACAGATGAACATAAGGGGAGGGAACCAAAAATAATATAAAAACAGGGAGGGGGACAAAACATGAGACTCTTAAATATGGAGAACAAACAGAGGGTTACAGGAGGGGTTGTGGGAGGGGGATGGGCTAAATGGGAAGGGGCACTAAGGAATCTACTCATGAAATCATTGTTGCACTATGTGCTAACTAATTTTTATATAATTTTAAAAAAAAATAAAATTAAGAAAAAAATAAATAAAATAACTGCTGTAAACTAGGAGCTATTTGAAATTTTTAGGAATGTTGAATTATTTTGTATATCTAGGATATATATATATATATAAAATAAGTAGTAGTTCCTTTGGCTGTTACTTGGATCATAGATTGGCATGCTATGCTCTGTGATGCTGTTATGTTACATTATGTTATATTACAGGAGAAAGTTTATCCTTACAGTGAATAGAATTCTACAGTGGCTATTAGCTTTCAAAGTATAGTGTAACTATGCTTGATACCCTATAATGTTGGCACCCCACTCTGGACTATTGAAGATTGGTATATCTTCATTTCTCCCTGGGGGAATTCAACCCATTTGCAAATATGAACATTGACATCTATCTTCTTTGACTTTGCTTTTCCCCGGGGATCCTACTTTAAGACCTGGAGGGACATGTCATGAGCTAGAGAAGACATACAAATGTGAACAACAGTAAATTAAACCGTGGAACGAAAGGTCATTCCAAATAAACTTTCTATTTCCCTTGTTATAGTGTATTGCAAATGAATCTCAATCAGATGGCTGCAATTCCCCTAGACTTGAGTGAAAAATAATGCAAAGCATAAGAGAAACTCTGTTTTTATTTATCCACATGTACCTCTAAACATTAAGTCATCCCCAGTTCTCTATAAGTTTTATTTAGCCATGGAAAGTACACAATAGCTTTTTCCTTTATAACTTTACCGCAAGGGCAGTGCTGATGCCTGTATTTAATAATATGGATGTCCTTAGATTAATGAACTAGAATAAATTCAAAAGGATGTTGGATGTTATAAATTAACATAATTAAAATCTTTCTGAAGGAATTTAATAAGTAGATGGATTTGAGATATTTACATTGACATCATGACACTTTATGTAATGCTTTTATGTAACAGTTAATTGGTAAATTAAATATATACATAGGTCCTCTTAAAAATCATACCATGTTTGTGTCCATTAATTTATTAAAGAACATGTGCTATGTTTCAATAATACTGAAACATCAACTTTAACATATCCTTCTGATGAGTAATCAAATAATAGAATATATAGCCAAATTATCTAAGTTCTATAAAAGTTTATAGTAAACAGAAATAAAACAACTTGGAGGAAAAAATTTGAATACTTTCCTTTTTAAGGATATATGCTTGGAACTGTTCAGGTACATAAGGAGATTCAATGAATTTCGTTTGCTTTTTAGTAGCAGCGATGATGTTACTCTCCTAATTTAAAACTGGAAAAATTATTGTACATAATCAGTTTAACTCAAAACTGGAACAGTTGAAATAATTATTAATAAGATGGCTAATTTTTCATACATTTTAATAGGGCTAGAAATTTAATCAGGGATGGATATTGGAGGAAAATAATTATCTTACGTTGCCCTATGGGATCTTAATTTTAATTTCTAGGCTTCTCAGAAAAGGCTTCTCAGAAAGTTTCTATTTTCCCCTTCCAGTGAAAAATAAATAATTATTTATTTCAGACAACACCCTAATATAGTCCCATACTGAAACTCGAAGACCGTTGGAGCAGTCTCCTTGCCGTCCTTGTCACACAGAAATGGTGTAAATATCATGATGATTTAGGAGTCCAGTCTTTAACTAGTAGCATCAACATCAATCCATATAAACATATTTTCATCCTCCTTGAGGAAATTATTTCAAGTTATTCATCCAGTTTTGGTTATAAAACAAAGAAAACTACTTCCGGCAGCTTACAAGCAAATATGCTATGTTAGTGGGTGTGTGTGTCTTGTAAAATCACAAAGAAGTTACTTTACCTGCAGGTTCTTGTTGTTATTGTTATTGATATATGTGAGTGTTTCAGACAGGGCAAGATTTATATGTTAAGTACTTACTGGAATCTTAATGCCATCTCTGACCTGCTGCTTAATCTCATCCTTGGTTCTTTTGTGATTGTTATTTCAACTATAGGTACTGACTGTAAAACCTCTTTCAGACTCCAAAAGGGCTTTTTTCTCTTCCTTCTCCTTCTCTTCCCTCCCTTTTCTTTTCTTCCTTTCCTTTTTGTTTTATTGCTTTGTTTTGCCAGAAAGTATCAGTTTGGCATTACTAGTATCGATAAAAATAAAAAGATACCAGGGAAATTTCTATTTCAGTTTATGATTCTGGAGGAATCTTACCCTAATCTCCATGAACTATAATCAATTGATTACCAAGTTAGTAATTATAATCTGGTTTGCTCAAAAATCATTTCTAATGCCAAATAGAATCACTATCGCTAAGTCAAAAGGTTCATATTCTATTTTATTTTTTTAGGGCTTATAAATTCACAATCAAGGATTAGTAGACAACCAGTATCCAGAGACTTCTATCAAGAAACATAGTCAATATGAATACATTAGAGTTTCTAAAAAGAGGTGGGTTTTCTTTGTTGTTGTTGTTATTGTTATATCTATCAGCATAATTGTTTCTATACTAGTGTAGGTATATACCCCATACCATCACATTAATGCATTAACTTTCTAATATCATTAGGAAATAAACACATTGAAAAGTGACTTAAAAGGAGCAAATCAAGAATGCTTTTCACAAATCACTTGTAATACTGTATCTTATTATAATCTCTCTGGCCTCTTATTTTTCATTGAAGATAGAAATCTTTAAAGCAATCAAATGCTAACAAAATTTCATCAGATGATATATATTTTAGTGAGCTAGCAAGAGACCAAAGTAGCATGGATTTCTTCCCAAAATCAGTTCTCTGGGTGAAACTGTAAAAGGATATATTCTCAAAATGGGGGTGGGGAGGGGGACAGGAGAGGAACTGGAGAGGAATCATTTTTTTTATGTTTATTTATTTATTTTGAGAGAGAGAGAGAGAGAGAGAGAGAGGAGGGGGGAGGGGCAGACAGAAGATCCAAACCAGGCTCTGTGCTGTTAGCACAGAGCCCCATCCAGGGCTCAAACTCAGGAACTGTGAGATCATGACCTGAGCTGAAGTTGGACGCTTAACCAACTGAGCCAACCAGGCACCCCAAGAGAAATCATTTTTATTTTTGTTTGGTTCTACAAAATGGCATGGAATTGTTTTTTTATTAATGTTTATTTATTTTGAGAGAGAGAGGAAGAGGGACAGAGAAAGGGAGAGAGAGAATCCCCAGTGGGCTCCACACTGTTAGCACAGAGCCCAACATAGGGCTCAATCTTACAAACCAGGGTCATGACCTGAGGTGCAATCAAGAGTCTGATGCTCAAGTGACTGAGCCACCCAGGCACCCAGCAGTTTTGTTATTTAACAGAATTTTCTCATTTGTATTTTTACATATACAGATACTTATAAATGAAAAAATGTTTCATTTGGGGTTTAATCAGGGAAGCAGACCACTAGAAGATAAAAATAGTAAGGGCCCAGCATGCTCTATCTTCCATAATTTGTCTCATTCAGCATATTACTTTTGAAGGCTCATTTTAAGTGTTGCTTCCATTTGACCTTATGACATGACACAGCCTATGTGAGGCCGTTGTTTCTGTGGCTGGTGCTAGAGAATGAAGTCTTCAGAGCGAGAAGGGTGGTTGAGAAGGGAACATGGACGTACAGTGAGTGAAGAAGGACAACATCAGAACTTGTAGGGCCATGTTGCTCTCTCACCACATTCAAGCCTTCAGTCTCAATGACACTGTACCCTGCAGAAGGTGATTCCTTCATGGGCAGCTAGGCGCTCACCCAGCCCAGAAATGGGAGAAATGGAAGGAGGGTCTGGCCGAGCATAAGGGAACGCAAGCCCAGCTGCCAACACGACAGAAGAAAAGTGACAACATCCTGAGCAGCAGTAGCACCTCATGACCTGAACTGGCCCTCCAAACATAAAATAAATACGGCTGCAGCTTCTCTTCTACCTTCCAAATCTAATGTGTGTCTCTTGTGGGCCACAGTAACCTGGAGCTCTGCAGAGCAGAGAATTCTGGAAAGCATTGGAGCGGTTTTGCTAAAGTGACACAATACAGATCTACCACATATACCAAGTCTGAGGTTTCTCTCCGAATCGGCCAGGAGAGAGAGCCATCAGCTAATATTTTTAAGTTGTGTAAAGGGTATATGAGGGGCACTATGCTATTTTCTGTATACCCATTTGAAATTTACTGTAGTTAAAATTTTTACTTGACAAATGAAAAAAGGAAAGAGAAAGGGACGTAGCAGAGAAGAGGCAAGAGTGGCAAGTGAATGGGATTAGCTAGGCACAGCAGCTTGATGCAGCAGTAAAGGGGTTGAGGAAGATAATTTTAAACTTTCTCTCCATGAGCCTACATTACAGAAATATTAAGGACAAAGAAATATTAAGGACACCTATACAGGTACCCTTGGGGTAAGATGAAAGTTGCAAGAAATTCCCGCTGGGGAAAAAAGTCAGTGAGAATAGCCACCCACTCTGAAACCTTCACCCTCCGCGTGCTTCCTCCAAATCCCTGAATGAGTGCATGTCAACCTGAGAAGGCTACGTGTGCACCATGCCACTTTCCTCTAGGGGTATCAAGATGTGCTTGATTAGTACACAGTGATTCTGGGGTGCCTGTGCTCTTCAGCCTGGACATCATCCTCCCTCTTTCTCCTAAACTCATCTGACTGGGGTCTAGTCCTCAGTACTTGACACTACATGAGAATTTGAGTTTTTAGTCTCAAATACCAAAACAAGGACTAAAACTATCTCAAGAGAAAGAATGCAAACAAAACAATACAATAATTTCTTCATCAAATATTTGATTACTAGAGCATTATTATTGGCATTGGAGATCAAACAAAGACTCATACAAAGAAATAACCCTACCTTCAGGCCCTGTCTTATGGCGCTGACATTGGCAAAGAGCAAGGGAATTCAAAAAATAAGATTAACAACAACACAAGGATGGACATTCAAACTGCTCTGATTTACCTCTTAATTGAGGTACCACCCAGTGCAATAAATGAAGAAAAAGAAACAGAAGGTATGCACATTGAAAAGAAAGAAATAAAATGGTCACTATTTGTAGGCAACATGACTGTCTTTGTAGAAAATCCCAGTGGAACTACAAAAACCTACTAGAACAAATAAGTGAATTTATTAAGGTTGCAGAACATAAGGTCAGTACACAAACATCAATCAGATTTCTATATAGTAGCAATGAACAATTGGAGAAAAGATTCTCTACCCATGGAATACTGTCACCCATGTCCGTGGATTCAAAACTGCTTATGATCATCTACATAACTGCCTGTCCTACATATTTTGAAATAACGTAGCCAGTCTCCACAACTGTGTGAGCTAATTTTTGTAGTAATTCTCTCTTGTTCTCTCTTGCTGTGAATGAGAGAAAGAGAGAGAAAAAGATAAAGAAATGTAAAGATATACATATATTTCTTACTGTGTATATTTCTGTTAAATATACACACTTTATATGTGTATAAACTTTAACCGAATCTATAAAAGAAAAAAGTTAACAATGAACTTTATCAATAAGAACCTCTGTTCTCTGAAAAATACTAAGAAAATAGTGAGGGGCCAAGATGGCAGGGCAATGTGGAAGTTCTCAGCTTCTCTCATCCCTGAAATACAGCTAACACCAAACCGTTTTGCACACCTAGAAAATTGATCTGAGGATTAGCATAACAATCTGTATAACTTGAGCCCAGAACTCAGCAGGTACATGGGGCAGAGAGGTGGACTGGGGGAGAGAGAAGCTGTGGAGGATAGCTGTTTTCATGGAGAAAGGACAGAGAAAGGGAGGAGAGTCTAGGAAAAGCACTCCCCCCAAAAGTAGCTGGAGAGAAAGAGAAAGAGTGGAAGCCCCCACAAGACTAAACAAGAAAGGGAGAAAGGAGAAGGTTTCTTGACTAAACAAGAAAGGGAGAAAGGAGAAAGGAGAAGGTTTCAGTACTACTAGGACTGTATAAACTAAAGGAGTTCATGAGCACTAAACCAGCCCTGCAAGAAATTTTAAGGGGACTCTTTGAAGGGGGAAAAGATGAAACAAAACAAAAAAGACCAAAAGCAACAAAGACTAGAAAGGACCAGATAATATCACTAGAAATACCAACTCTACAGGCAACACAATGGCAATAAATTGTTATCTTTCAGTACTCTCTCTAAATGTCAATGGACTAAACACTTCAATCAAAAGAGATAGGGTAACAGAATAGATAAGAAAACAAGATCCATCTATATGCTGTTTACAAGAGACCCATTTTAGACCTAAAGTCACCTTCAGATTGAAAGTAAGGGAATGCAGAACCATCTATCACGCTAATGGTCACCAAAAAAAGCTGAGTAGCCATATTTATATAAGACAATCTAGATTTTAAAATAAAAACTGTAACAAGAAATGAAGAAAGGCATTGTATCATAATTAAGGGGTCTATCCACTAAGAGGATCTAACAGTTGTGAACATGCCCCGATGTGGGAGCACCCAAATACATAAATCAGTTAATCACAAACATAAAGAAACTCATTCATAATAATACCATAATAGTAGGGGACTTCAATACCCCACTTACAGTAATTGACAGATCTTCTAAGTAGAAAATCAACAAGGACACAATGGCTTTGAATATCCCACTGGACCAGATGGATTTAACAGATATATTCAGAACATTTCATCCTAAAGCAGTGGAATACACATTCTTCTTGAGTGCACATGGAACATTCTCCAGAATAGATCCCATACTGGGACACAAATCAGCCCTCAGCAAGTACAAAAAGATTGAGATCACACCATGCATATTTTCAGACCATAATGCTATGAAACTCAAAATCAACCACAAGAAAAAAATTGGAAAGACAACAAATACTTGGAGACTAAAGAACATCCTACTAAAGAATGAATGGGCTAACCAAGAAATTAAAGAAGAAATTAAAAAATACATGGAAGCTAATGAAAATGATAGTGCTACAGCCCAAAACCTCTGGGACACAGCAAAGGTGGTCATAAGAGGGAAGTATAGCAATCCAGGCCTTCCTAAAGAAGGAGGAAAGATGGCAGATACCCATCCAAACCTTACACTTTGTAGAGCTAGAAAAACAACAGCAAATAAACCCAAAACCGGTAGAAGATGGGAAATAATAAAGATTAGAGCAAAAATGAGTGCTATCAAGATAAAAAAAAAAAAAAGTAGAACAGATCAATGAAACCAAGAGCTGGTTCTTTGAAAGAATTAACAAAATTGGTAAACCACTAGCCAGTTTGATCAAAAAGAAAAAGGAAAGGACCTAAATAAATAAAATCAAGAATGAAAGAGAAGAGATCACAACAAACACCATAGAAATACAAACAATAGTAAGAGAGTATTATGAGCAATTATATACCAATAAATTGGGCAATCTGGAAGAAAATGAACAAATTCCTAGAAACATATATACTACCAAAACTGAAACAGGAAGAAGTAGAAAATTTGAACAGACCCATAACTAGTAAAGAAATCAAATAAGTAATCAAAAATCTCCCAAAAAAACAAGAGTCCAGGACCAGATGGCTTTCCAAGGGAATTCTACCAAACATTTAAAGAAGAGTTAACACCTATTCTTTTGAAGCTGCTCAAAACATAGAAGTGGAAAGAAAACGTCCAAACTGATTCTTTGAGGCCAGCATCACCTTGACTCCAAAACCAGACAAAGACCCTTTTTAAGCAGAACTACAGACCAATTTCTCTGATGAACATGGATGCAAAAATTCTCAACAAGATACTCAACAATACATTAAAAGAATTATTCACCATGATCAGGTGGGTGATCACATATTTATACCTGGGATGCAGGGCTGGTTCAATATCTGCAAATCAACCAATGTGTTACATCATATAAATAAAAAGAAAGGATAAGAACCACATAATCCTCTCAATAGATGTGGAGAAAGCATTTGACAAAATGCAGCATCCTTTCTTGATAAAACCCTCAAGAAAGTGGGGGTAGAAGGATTATACCTCAATATCATAAAAGCTATGTATGAAAGACCCACCACTAATATCATCCTTAATGGGTAAAGACTGAGAGCTTTTCCCCAAAGGTCAGAAACATGACAGGGATGTCCACTCTCACCACTGTTATTCAACATAGTGTTGGAAATCCAAGCCTCAGCAATCTACAACACAAAGAAATAAAAGGCATCCAAATCGGCAAGGAGGAAGTCAAACTTTCACTTTTTGCAGACGACATGTTACTCTATGTGGAAAACCCAAAAGATTCCATCAGCTTTAACTGATTCATGAATTCAGCAAAGTTGCAGGATATAAAATCAATGCACAGAAATCGGTTGCATTTCTATACACCGATAATGAAATGCAGAAAGAGAAATCAAGGAATTGATCCCATTTACAATTGTACCAAAACCCATAAAATACCTAGGAATAAACCTAACCAAAGAAGTGAAAAATCTATACACTCAAAACTATAGAAAGCTCATGTAAGAAATTGAAGAAGACACCAAAAAATGGAAAAATATCCCATGCTCATGGATTGGAAGAACAAATATTGTTAAAATGTCAATACTACCCAAAGCAATCTATACATTCAACACAATCCCAATCAAAATAGCACCAGCATTCTTCAAAGAGCTAGAATAAACAATCCTAAAATTTGTATGGAACCTGAGAAGACCCTGAATAGCCAAAGCAATCTTGAAGCTGGAGACATCACAATCCCAGATTTCAAGATGTATTACAAAGCTGTAATCCTCAAAACAGTATGGTACTGGCACAAAAACAGACACTCAGATCAATGGAACAGAATAGAGAACCCAGAAATGGACCCCCAAACATATAGCCAACTAATCTTTGACAAAGCAGGAGAGAATATCCAATGGAATAAAGACAGTGTCTTCAGCAAATGATGCTGGAGAAACTGGACAGCAACATGCAGAAGAATGAACTTGGACCACTTTCTTACACCATACACAAAAATAAAATCAAAATGGATGAAAGGCCTAAACATAAGACAGGAAGCCATCAAAACCCTCGAGGAGAAAGCAGGCAAAAACCTCTTTGATCTTGGCCGCAGAAACTTCTTACTCAATAAGTCTCCAGAGGCAAGGGAAACAAAAGCAAAAAATGAACTATTGGGACCTCATCAAAATAAAAAGCTTCTGCACAGTGAAGGAAACAATCAGCAAAACTAAAAGGCGACCGGCGGGATGAGAGAAAATATTTTCAAATGACATATCAGATAAAGGGTTAGTATCCAAATTCTATAAAGAACTTGTCAAACTCAACACCCAAAAAAGAAATAACCCAATGAAGTAATGGGCAAAAGACATGAAAGGACACTTTTCTAAAGAAGACATCCAGATGGTGAACAGACATATGAAAAAATGCTCAACATCACTCATCATCAGGGAAATACAAATTAAAACCACAATGAGATACTACCTTACTCCAGTCAGAATGGCTAAAATTAACAACTCAAGCAATGATAGACTTTGCAAAGATGTGAAGAAAGGGGAACCCTTTTGCATTGCTGGTGGGAATGCAAACTGGTGTGGCCACTCTGAAAACAGTATGGAGATTCCTCAAAAAGTTAAAAATAGAACTACCTTACGACCCAGCAATTGCACTACTAGGTATTTATCCAAGGGATACAGGTGTGCTGTTTTGAAGGGGCACATGCATCCCAATGTTTGTAGCAGCACTATCAACAATAGCCAAGATATGGAAAGAGCCCAAATGTCCATCGACAGATGAATGGATAAAGAAGATGTGGTATATGTATACAATGGAGTATTGCTCAACAATCAGAAAGAATGAAATGTTGCCATTTTTGACTACATAGATGGAACTAGAGGGAATTATGCTAAGCAAAATTAGTCAGAGAAAGACAAATATCATATGACTTCACTCATATGAGGAATTTAAGATATAAAACAGATGAACATAAGGAAGGGAAGGAAGAATAATATAGAAACAGCAAAAATAATATAGAAACATAAGAGACTCTTAAATATAGAGAACAAACAGAGGGTTGCTGGAGGGATTGTGGGAGGAGGGATGGGCTACGTGGGTAAGGGGCATTAAGGAAGACACTTGTTGGGATGAGCACTGGGTGTTATACATAGGGGATGTATCACTGGAATCTACTCCTGAAATAATTGTTGCACTATATGCTAACTAACTTGGATGTAAATTAAAAAATAAATAAACAGGGGCGCCTGGGTGGCGCAGTCGGTTAAGCGTCCGACTTCAGCCAGGTCACGATCTTGCGGTCCGTGAGTTCGAGCCCCGCGTCAGGCTCTGGGCTGATGGCTCGGAGCCTGGAGCCTGTTTCCGATTCTGTGTCTCCCTCTCTCTGCCCCTCCCCCGTTCATGCTCTGTCTCTCTCTGTCCCAAAAATAAATAAAAAATAAATAAATAAATAAATAAATAAATAAATAAACAAACAAATATAGGCATAAAAAAAGAAAAAAGAGATATAATAAATAAATAAATAAATAAATAAATAAATAAATAAGAAAAATACTAAGAATAATTTTATTCATGCTATGCACTGGGAAATAGTACTTACAAATCCTATTTCTGATCAATATTTTGTATCCATAGAACTTTCAAAACTCAGTGATAAGAAAAGAAAGACTCTAAAGAAGAAAATGGATAATCTCTCTGCACACATTATCAGGAAGGATATCAGGATGGCAGATAAGCTCATGAAGAGATGCTCAATGTCATTAGTGATTAGAGAAATGCAAAGTAAAACAGTGAGATACCACTAAATACCAATAGAATGACTAAGAAACAGAAAAACAAACCAAAAAACCCCCCCACAGTTCTGACTGGTGCTGCAGATGCAGAGCAACCAAAACTCCAAACCTTTGTACATGGTTGGTGGAAATGAAAAGTGTTATAACCACTTTAAGAAAGAGTGCCTACAAAGTTAGGCATGTCGTTACCACATAATTAAAGATTCTACACAGAGATATTTTTCCAAAAGTAATTAAAACTGTGCTCACATAGCAGCTTATATGTAAATGTTTACAGTGGCTTTTTTATGTAATCACCAAATATTAGAACCCAAATGTCCCTCAAATGGGGAATGGGTAAGCAAACAGTGGTACATCCATACAACAGAATACTACTCAGCAGTAAAATGGAGTGGCACACTGAAGCGTGCAATAGTATGGTCGGATCTTAAGTGCATTATGCCAAGTGAAAGAATCCAAAATCAAAAAGTGACAGCGTGATGCCATGCATATGCCATTATGCAAAAGGTGACATTATGGTGAGGAAGAACAAATCACTGATTGCCAAGGGTAGGAGGCACCAGCAAGGATTTTAACCACAAAAGGACATGGAAGAATTGTTTGGTCATTGGAACTGTTTTATATCTTTATTTTGGTGGTGGTCCCACTACTATTCACATCTGTCAAAATTCCAGGACTGTCCTTTAAAAGGTGAGAATTTTACTGCATGTAAATGAAACTTTAATAGAAAATTAGAATGAGTATATATAATATTAGGTAGCAACGGTTGGTAAGGGAGAAAAAGTGAATTGGGAAAAGGAGACATAAAATGGCTACCTGTGAAATTCACTGAGGATGGGTGAAGAAAGAGAAAGCCTCACTGCAAAGATGATTTTTAAGATCATCTCCTGCAAGAAGTCTGGCATATATAAGCAAGAACAAGAAGATCAGTGTGGGTAGAATGGAGTGAAGAAGAAAAGCAGAGTAAGTGGTCTGGGAGTTGACTCAAGAGTGTGGGGGAGGGGGCATCAGATGGAAGCCCATAGGTCACAGGTAGGTCTTTGACTGTTACTGTGAGTGAGATGGTAAGCTAGCAGAACATGTGAGCGGAAGACTGACACCATCTGGCTGACATTCTAACAGGGTACCTCTGTCTACCATGTTGAGTAGAAGAGGGCAAGATTCCCATAGAAAGACTGACAAACAGGCAAAAGAAAAGGCATAGATAAGGCCGTGGAGGAAGTGTAACACTGTCCTGCTGTGGATATATTGGTTATGTAACGCCGGTGGCTTTCTGATCAGCTGGAGGTGGGGTATGTAAGCAAGGAAGGAGTCAATGATGCGATGAGTGGAAAGATTTTTGGTCTAAACAACTGAAAGAATGGGACATCTCTTTTTTTCTTTTTTTAGATTTTATTTTTAAGTACTCTCTATCCCCAAAGTTGGGCTCAAAATGACAACCCCACGATCAAGAGTCACACACTCCATCATCCACTGAGCCAGCCAGGTGCCCCAAGAATGGAACATCTTTTTAAATACTTTTTTTATGTTTATTTATTTTTGAGAGAGAGACAGAGTGCAAGCAGGAAAGGGGCAGAGAGAGAGGGAGACACAGAATCTGAAACAGGCTCCAGGCTCTGAGCTGTCAGCACAGAACCTGATGTGGGGCTCTAACCCACAAACTACGAGGTCATGACCTGAGCCGAAGTCAGAGGCTTAACCAACTGAGCTACCCAGGCACCCCAAGAATGGAACATCTTAATTGAAATGGAGAGGATTACAGAAGGAGTTGGTGTATGTGGAAAGGGTGTGGATATTAGTTTGGGACATTTAGGTTGAAGATGCTTATGAGACAGCCAAATGGAGCTATCAAGTAGGCAGGTGGGTATTTGAGTCTGGAAGTCAGTGGACAAGTTCCTAACAGATACACAAATTTGCAACTCATAACCTTAAAAATTATATTTTAAAGCCATTAAACAGCATAAGATCACCAAAGTGTAGATAGAAAGAGAAAGAGGTCCAAGTCCTGAGTCTTGAGACAATATGTGTATCAGAAACATAATTATGGAAACAGATGGACCAAGAATCTAAACACAGCATGATAAGTATGCTTTGGGAGATAGGGACGATAATAGCAACAGAAAACAAGAACAAAACACCACAAAATCTAAACTCAGTAAAAATATTGAGTATGAAAAACATAGCAGTTGAAATGGAGAACAAAATAATTCAGATAAATAGTAGGACAGACATAGATGATGAATAAATTAGTAAACTAAAAGCTCAGTTTAGGAACTTACCAGAGAGCAGTAGTCCTAGACAAAGAGCATATATAGTGGAAAATCTAAACGAAAAATGGCTAGAATAAAGGTGCAGACATCCAGATTACAAGAGTCTAAGAAGAGAGGAAAATAAAAATGAAGATGGAAATATGTATAAAAAAATAATGGAAATGTTTCCCAGGATTAAGGAGAGATGAGTGACCTCAAGTAAAAGGGCTCACAGAGGACCAAACAATAGGAAGAAAAACAATGTCATATGATACAAATTATTAGAAAATTTGAAACATCATATAAATGGCAACCTTCATAAAGCTTGCAAGTTGAAAAATCACCTAATCGGGAGCCTGGGTGGCTCAGTGAGTTAAGTGTTCGACTCTTGGTTTTCGCTAGGTCATGATCTCACAGTTCATGGGTTCGAGCCCCACATGGGGTTCTGTGCTGTTGGTGGGGAGCCTGCTTGGGATTCCCTCTCTCTCTCCCTCTCTTTCCGCCCCTCCCCCACTTGCGCTGTGTCTGTGTCTCTCAAAATAAAAAATAAATAAACTTTAAAAAAAAAGAAAAAGGAAAAGTCACCTATAAATGAGGAAATACATACTGCATGCAGAAAGATAACAGAAAATAACATGTTACAGTTTTGAAATAAAATCGCTTAGCCTAGAATTTTCTCTGAAGCTAAATAGTCCACTGATTTTAAAATTATTATAAAAATATTCTCAGACATACAAATTCTTAAAAGTATTTACAATAAATACCAAGATACACATTGAAGGATATGCTCAAATAATTGGAGAAATTATTCAAGATACATTATAAGAGATGTGCTAAGTAGAGGTTGTAAGATATATGGAAAGTAGAGGGTTTTTTATTGTTGTATAAATAAATAAAGGAAGGATGAAACAAAGGAAAATGTATCCAAGCCAATATAGAACGAACATTAATATGATGTGAGGGGTGGGTTTGGGGGCTAGTAAAGTGAGGGACATGGAAGAATGCTAAAGTGCTTTCTTATTAAAGAAAATTAAGAGGGGCCACTGGGTGGCTCAGTAGGTTAAGCATCTTACTCTTGATTTTGGCTCAGGTCATGATCCCACAGTTCATGAATTCGAGCCCCATGTCAGGCTCTGTACTGGCAGTGTGGAGCCTACTTAGAATATTCTCTCTCTCTCTCTCTCTCTCTCTCTCTCTCTCTCTCTTTGTCTGTCTCTCCTTCTCTGTCTCTCAAAATAAATAAACTTTAGAAAATTGAAATGAAAAGATTGTTAATAACAGAATAACTGAGAATCAAAGGATGGAAAAAAGATACACTAAATTAATACGCCCAGGGGCTCTTGGGTGGCTCCATCAGCTAAGTGTCTGACTCTTGATTTCAGCTCCAGTCATGATCTCATAGTCATGAGATGGAGTCCCACGTTGGGCTCTGGGTGTGGAGTCTGCTTAAGATTCCCTCTCCCTCTCTCTCTGTCCCTCCCCCACTTGCTCATGCACTCTCTCTCTCTCTCTCAAAAAAAAAAAAAAAAAAAGTAATAGTAAATTTTAATATGCCACAAAAAGAACAGAATAGAAATCTTAGTATCTGACAAAACAGATTTTAAAGCAAAAATGTCATGTTAGAAAAAAAATATTAGACATGAATATAATAATAGAATGAACAATAGAACAGATTCCCTACCATGTCTACCATGAACAACTATGTACCTAACCATGTTGGCTCAAAGTGTATCAAAGTATATTAATCAGACTGTGGAGAGACATCATTAAGTCAACAATTGGACTTGTAGATTTTACACACCATTCTCAGAAAGTTATATATCAAACAGACAAAAAAGACACAAAGTTATTGAAGCCTGTCAGTGTAATTCAAGATGTGAGCTACTTAATAACATACTGTATACAGATCACAAAACATCTGAAGTCTCAGTAAATACCAAAGAAGCAATATAACATCTCATTATACACCCAGTAACCATAATTAGAATAATTTTATTTTTCTAATCAGTATCTTGAGCCCATATTTTATATATTACCCAATTTTAAGAAAATTACTTGGTAACAAAGGTTGAATGATTTTAAAAGTAGCTGTAATGTATCAATCTTAAGAAAGATAATTACAGTTGTTTTAAAGTGATTATAAATAAGAAGGTACAATAAGGATACAAATTGTTTAAGTAGAGGAGATTCAATGTCCCCTTCAACATCCATCATTTTCTGCGCAAGCTTAAATTATATTTGTCTTACAGAAGAGTTTACAAATTAAAAGAAATGTTAGCACTTCATTTTTTTCTGACAGCTGAAATAATTGTGAAAGCTTTTTCACTGTTGAGAAAAATACTGGTATCTAACAATGAATTTATATTTCACCCTGTCCTTTACCAAAAATGTAATGGATCTATCAACTTCATTTCATCAAGAAGTTATAAATGCTCTAACAACCTAGTGGGATTAATACAGAGGAATCTTGTAAGGTTAGTGGCTATCATAGACCCAGCTTATAGATTTTAGTAGGTCTTCCATTTGAAATTAAAAAAAGCAAAGACACAGTGCCATAGTGTGCATTTTATCTGTGATATTTTCAGAGCTAATGTCATCCCTGATATATGGTTATTAAGTTCATTGCTTTGAGTAGCACCTTGACATTTACTGCCTTTGAATACCAGCTGAGTAACGTGGTAAGTTCTAGCAAACAGTTTATATCAGCCTTATTTGCTTCTTCCTAAAAATCACGTTCCAAGTGGACAACTTCATTGGGCACATTTTCTTCTCCTATACCAAGTAGTTTTAAAAATACTAATAATTTGGTTTATTTTGTATCTAACCAAGTGATAAAAATCAGTGGAATGTTAGGAAGCAAGGCAAATAGATCAGATATCACCCATCAATTCCAATAGAAGGACAGTGAGAACACAAATACTCAATTTTTAAAATAGTCTACATAGTAACTAAAGTAATATGCAAATACTCTGGCAATTATAGTCTGCTTAATGCAATAAAAGTGCTTCAAAATATTACAAAAGGATTGTTATAATCTATCAAATTATTCATAACTACTTATACATCAACTCTAATTTGACATTAATATTTCCCATTTGCATAAGTGATTCTAACTAGTGAAGGCCAAACCATTTAAAAGGTTATTTATTAATTAAGCAATTGATTAATGATTATAGACTAGAAAATTGTGATTTAATGTTTCAAATTTCATGTGTCTCTGTAAAAATGACAATTTCTCATTCATGGACTGTAGACTCTCCTATAGGGATGATTATGGAACTTATTAACTAGTCTGGTAGTTATGGGGCTTCTCTTTTAAAGCATTCTGTCAAATTGCATTTGTTTGAAATAAACATAAATAATGAAAGAAGTTGTTTAATTTCCCCAGAAATATTTTTTTCTTTAATGGCTCAAACCAAGAAAATGTAGACCCATGAGTCCTAAGAGAATTTAGTCCTGAGAATTACTTGTGCCTTTCATAGTCATTAATCCTGTCATTATAATAGTTACATAAGACTTTGCTCTACCCCATGCACCGGGAACTTCCTGAATAATAAGACAATGAAACAGGACTTTCACTCTTAAGTGTTTTTCCCTCCGCCTGCCAGAGACCCTCCCTCAGCTGTGCCCATTCAGGCTGCCTGCTTTCTTGACCTACATGGAAATTACATTCCTTGCATCTCCCTCAAAATGCATCCATTTAGTTTTTTTGCCCCCAAACATTAGTAAACAGACTAATGCTAACATGGTACTATGTAAATATCCACAGGTTACCTGTAATTTTAAACTAAACAATTTTGTAGCATTTTTCATTTGTTCCTTTGATATCAGTCTTGTCTTTGTCATATACTTCTTGAGTATCAAACAAAGCTTTTACCATATTTTGGAGCTTATAGTAAACATTTAGATGACCAACATTCCATAGTATAGCTGTATTGATTTCTCCAACATCTTTGAAGAAGTATTTGATGAGTTTCTACTATATTCTACATGTTTTTCCAGCTGTCAGAGATAGTGAGGGAACAGCAGGGGACAAAACAGATATGGTTCCTGCACACACAGAATGAATAATCTAGGGGAGGAGAAAGTTTTTAAACAAATACAGGCTGTAATTGCACACATGAATGTTAAGGATAGCCCTGCATTTGGAAAATTATTTTCCATTTCTCCACATCCTCTCAAGCATCTATAGTCTCCTGATTGTTCATTTTAGCCATTCTGACTGGCACGAGGTGGTATCTGAGTGTGGTTTTGATTTGTATTTCCCTGATGAGGAGCGACGTTGAGCATCTTTTCATGTGCCTGTTGGCCATCCGGATGTCTTCTTTAGAGAAGTGTCTGTTCATGTTTTCTGCCCATTTCTTCACTGGATTATTTGTTTTTTGGGTGTGGAGTTTGGTGAGTTCTTTATAGAATTTGGATACAAGCCCTTTGTCCGATATGTCATTTGCAAATATCTTTTCCCATTCCATTGGAAACCAATTTGACGATAAATTTCATATAAAAAATAAAAAAATAAATAAAATATATTTTAACCAGAAAAAAAGAAAGAAAATTATTTTCCAATAAAATTATTTTTTTCCTGAGAATATGGAAAATAAATACAAGTTTAAAGATGGAAATTAGCATTGCCCAAAGTCCTAAAGCACAACCATATATACAATTTTTACGATTTTTTCTAACAGATTTTTAGTGTATATAAGTATATACACATATATATAAGATGTGTGTGCATATATATATATATATATATGAAGAAGAATATGTATATTATAAAATTGGGATCACATTGATTATACTATTTTGTATACTACTTTGGAGTTAATATTAGATATACCCATTAATTTCATTAAATATTCATATATAGCATTATTTTAATAATGATGTATTTGTCATTTGAATTAAACTTTGAAAAATTATTTCCTTTTTATTGGATTAAATTGGGTTTTTTAGCATTAAAATTTTTGCTGTTATAGTCTGTATACAACTTACTATGTGTCTTTCTATTACCTTCTAATAAATATTTATGCATGGCCATGATATAAATCATATATAGTATATAATTCATATATTATATTTGTTAATTTAATTAATTATATCCATTTATGATTATAATTTCATAATTTATAAATAATACCTGTATTGATGTGTTAATATATTTACATATTATTATACATTATATAGTTATATGTAATTTATTACACGTAATATATATAGTTAAGAAAATCTTGAATAAAAAAGGTGGAGGACTTCCACAACTGATGAGAAGTTATTTTAAAGTTGAGCATTGAAATCAGTGGGTTATTGGTGAAAGGATTACCAATAGTCCATGAAGACAGAATAGAGAGCCCCAAATCAAACATAGATATGGATACTTGATGTACAACAGTGATAGTATTGTAGACTAGTGGGGAAAAGTCAATATTTTAATAAATAGACATAAATTGGAAGTCTGTGTGGAAAAAAGTTAATCTTGACTTCTTCCTCACCATAAACAGAAGTGTACAGAACCACAATGTGAAAGGAGAAGAAAACTAGAAAATATCTTAGTTCTATGGATTAGGCTAAAGCAGAATATCACTATTCATAAAAATTTGAATTGCATTAAAATTAAGAACACCTATTTGCCAGAAGATGCCTCTAAATAAAAAAGCAAGCCACAAAGCAGAAAAAGATACATACAATCAATGTAACGAATGAAGAATTTATTTCCAGAAACAGAATATTATTTCCAGAATAAATAATTCCCACAAATTATAAGAAAAATACAAAACAAATTTATACAAAATTGAGCAAAATCATCAACTGGTTAGTCAAAAGGATATCCAGATGACAAATCGGCAATACTTTCTTGGAAGTGAAAGAGGGAGCTATTGATTATTTTACCAAGATGACCAATAAAAACAGGATCTGCCTTGGGCAAACTTCTAACAAACTTATGGAGAGATCCTCAACTTAATTGGAAATCAGTGTGATGGTTAATTTTATGTGTCAACTTGACTAGGCTAAGGGATGCCCTAGGCTAAGAGATTACCAGATAGCTGGTAAAACATCATTTCTGTCTGTGTCTGTGAACGCATTTCCAGAAGTAAGCATTCAGATAAGTCAACTGAGTAAAGAAGATTTGCCTTTACCAATGTGGAAAGGCATCATTCAATCCACTGAGGTAAACTCACTCTCTTCTTGAGGTTGGACATCCAACCCTTTTGGCCCTCAGACACTGGAGCTCCTGATTGTGTAGGTAGCAGACAGCAATTGGGACTTCTTGGTCTCCGTAATCAAATGAGCCAATTCTCATAATAAATCTCTCCCTCTCCCTCTCTCTCTCCCCCTCTCCTCCTCTCCCTTCCCCACCCCGATCCATATCCAGATGGTTCTGTTTCTCTGGAAAACCCTGATTAATACAGTCAACAAAATGTCAACCAATGCCACAACAAAATACCATTACCAGAATAACTAAAACTATGCTTATATTTATATTTATATTTATATTTATATTTATATTTATATTTACCAAGTGTTGTCTAGGGTGTTGTGGATCTAGATCTCATACACCTCATACACTGCTAGAGAAGAGATTATTATTTATAGTACTGTGGAAAACTGTTTAGCATTGTTTACCAAAGCAAAATATTCATTTTTACATTTCACTGGGTTCCAGTTCTGGGGCATACATTCAACTGAGTTATGCACTAATGTGAACGAAAAGATGTGCAAAAAATTGTTCCTAACAGCATTATTTTCACTAATCAAAAATTGGGGAAAAGCCCACTGAAAAGCCCATCAACAGTAGGATTGCTAAATAAATTTTTCTATACACATACACAGAATACTATTCACTAATGAAAATGAACAACTGCCAAAGATGAACCTCAAAAAAAAAACATTAAGAAAAGCAGCCGTGAGGCTCCGAGATGGCTCAGTCGGTTAAGCTTCCAACGTTGGTTCAGGTCATGATCTCATGGCTCTGGAGTTTGAGCCCCTCATCGGGCTCTGTGCTATGAGAGCTTAGAGCCTGAGACTGCTTCCCTCTCTCTCTGGCCCTCTCCAGCTTGCCCTCTGTTTCTCTCTCTCAAAAATAAACGAACACTGGGGCGCCTGGGTGGCTTAGTTGGTTAAGCGTCTGACTTCATCTCAGGTCATGATCTCGCAGCTTGTAGGTCCCAGCCCCAAGTCAGGCTCTGTGCTGACAGCTCAGAGCCTGGAGCTGTTTCAGATTCTGTGTCTCCCTCTCTCTCTGCCCCTCCCTCCACTCACGCTCTGTCTCCCTCTGTCTCAAAAACATTTTTTTAATTTTTAAAGAAATAAATAAACAAGAAGAAAAGAAAAGCAGCCAGACTAAAAGGCATTTTGTTATATTCCATTGGCATGAAGTTCTGAAACAATCAAAACTAATCTATGGTGATAGAAATCAGAATAATGGTTGCCAGTGGGGAAGAATGAGGTATAGTGACAGCAAGAGGGGCTAAGGGATTTCTGTTTCTTCATTTGGTTGTTGGTTGCCTGTGTGATCATTGCTGATCATTCAGCACACTGTAAATTCTATGATTTGTCCATTTCTGTTACATATTTTACACTTAAAAAAAAGACTCATTAAAAATATTTTAGGGGCGCCTGGGTGGCTCAGTCGGTTGAGCGTCCGACTTCGGCTCAGGTCACGATCTCGCGGTATGTGAGTTCGAGCCCCCCGTCGGGCTCTGTGCTGACTGCTCAGAGCCTGGAGCCTGTTTCAGATTCTGTGTCTCCCTCTCTCTCTGACCCTCCCCCGTTCATGCTCTGTCTCTCTCTGTCTCAAAAATAAATAAACGTTAAAAAAAAAAATTAAAAAATAATATTTTAATGATTGCATCAAATTCCTCCCAAGATGAAAGAAATGATGCATAGTATATACACAAACACAAACAAAATTGAATAGATACTCAACTAATTCTCAAAATGTAAACAATACTTCAAGTAGAAAAAATTTTCAGGAGCTTCAGTTCAATTTGGATTACCTAGAAACTTGCTAAAAGTTTCTTTATATAGGCAGAGTCTTGGTTTCATGGGGAAAAAAAACATAAATGGAGGTATAAAATAATTCCTAAACATCTTAAATGTACAATTTAATATGAGAATGGTATCGTTCTAGTTGACTAAACATGTGGATTGATGCAGTATAAAACAAATGTTTGGCAGAACTATATGTTTATTACAAAATATAAATTCTCAATTATCCCCCAATTTTCTGTATGACAATTTTATTTGTATGAAAAGTGGAAAGGGTCACAAGCAAAACTTAACCTTGTCATTGTAAATGCCAGAGCTCCCTCACTTGTCAGTTGGGTTTTATTTATGACTGTCAACATGCAGAGTCAATGAGTCCAAATGCTTAGTCTGCTACAAGCATCATGAAGAAAACAAAGCCAATGAAAAATATCACTTTGACAAAAACATAATGCTTGATTACAAATGCCAAATGATAATGGTACTTTGATAGCTTTCTGAGTGGGTAGTTGTGAAGAAAGTGACCATGGAGAAATTTTTAAGTAGGGATATTAACATTAAATTGAAAAGCATGGTAACCTGTTGACTGTCATGTCACCCCAGTCAAATGCTTTGACTTCTGTATGTTGAGCAGATACTAGATTGACTCCAGGCCCACTGATATAGGTAAGATGTCACTAATCTATTACTTATAATCCCCAAATTATACGTTTTTAATACCAGAAGCTACCTCAGATAACTTCTACAATGCTTGTGTAGACTTGTGAAGCTTCTAACCCAATCCTCAGTACAAGGCAGGAATCCCCAGCAGCTATGTCCACTGAGCCTCCCTAATGTGGTCAAAGTATGGTCCAGGAAATTCCTACTGAAGGCTTAGGTACATCAGCTATCAGTGCATGGACTGGTTGTGCCAATAGTAACCTAGAAAATTAAGAAAATATTCTGGGCCTTCAAACCAAAAATTATTTTACCTTACTCGACTAAAGAATTTATTTAATAAAGTGTTTTTTCTGGTACTTATTATTAGCTTCATTTTTCTTTGTAGTGGGTTTTGGCAGGAAGCTTTTGCTCTCCTGTCTTTAAATCCAAGAGTAGTAATGCATGCACCTAATGAGGTAGCTTATTCATTCCTGTAAAAACACTAATACACTTCTTCTTCTGATCACAATTATGTAAATACAATTTTACTTTGGCCGCAAGGAATCTGAGAAAGGTACCCTGTGTATGATTAAATTGTAACACTTCTGAATCATTAAAAGAGACTACAAAATGAAATTATGCTGAGGCTGATATTGCCCTACGCTGTCCAGGCATGTAATGTCCCCCATGTGGTAATAACCCTTAGTCAACCCAACTTGAAAACTACACTAACAAAGACTATTGTACATTAGCCATGTTGTTGCCATTAGGAAAGGTGACATCCTGTGCCTGAGGAGAGGCCCCATCCTCAGGACTGAAAAAAGTGTCAACACGGGGGGAAGGGATGAGAACTTGGAAAGCAGTCTTTACCCGAAGGTGAGAAAAGCTTCCTTCTCTTTGGGGGCTTGCTTATGAGTCTCTTTTGACCTGACTTTTAGATTCTAAGGCACAGAAATCCCTAGAACATTTCCAATGGTGCATAGGAGCTGCTCTGATCACTGCAAATGAGGCAGGACAGGATTAAGGCTGAAAGTGAGCCAATAGGGGTTTCTGTGATAGTTCTGAGCCTTCTTAAGAGCTGTATATTATTCTTTGCGTTTCATTCCCTTTTGTTATCCAAGAACTTGAGAAGCCATTGTTTAAAGTCTTCATCTAGTTCAAGTTGCACTGTGGGCAGTTCAGGTAAAATAGGTCCCAGTGTCCAGATGGAATAGCAGAAAACCCACAGCTGCTGTAGGAAGGGGAAAGACATCCCAGGGTCACAGCAGCCAAGACAGCAGTCTGGGGTTTGGTGAGGGGAGGGGAACGGAGAGCTTGGAGGAAGTGTTCCCAGGCAAACGCGAAGCAGTCTGGAGATCTCCGAGAAACAGTTGAGGATCACTCTGAGTGGACGTAATTCCTAAAATTAGGGCTAGTGGCGCCTCCTACTATCATAACCTGGATGTTAAAAGTCAATGTGGCGTTTTTTTTTTTTGTTTTTTTTTTTGTTTTTTTTTTTTAGTCACAAGCTGGTGAGATCAGAGACTTTGAGATTATATAAATGTAAACATTAGACCCAAATGGTAGCTACAACATAAGCCTCTATAGCTGGCATTTTGTTATTATTGTTGGTTTTGTGGTTTCTTTCGGTATTGGGGTTTTTTTTTTGGCGGGGGCGGGGGGGAGGTGGATTTTAACTTTCTGTTCTTATTTAAATTTATTTTTGTTTTTACTCTTTTCTGCTTTAATATTTTGTTTAATATGTCCTTGTTATAAAATGCTTGTATAGACAAACAGGCAGGAAATTGTTAAAAATGACATAACAATAAATAAGCCAAAAAAAACGGCAGCATTTTAGATTTTCATTTTAAATGCATTAGCTTTTTAGCTGGCAATGTGACCTTAGGAAATACACTTTATATTACTGAGGTTTAGTTTCTTTCTCTAAAACATGAGGGAGTTTAGTTGGATACTTTCTGAGGTCCCTTCCACTGCTAGGATTCAACCGTGAAATTTATATTCGTGTAACTTGGTATAATATCCTGAAAACGTTTTCTATTTGTGAAGGATTTCATTCTTGGAAACTTTATAACTAAAAAGTATTGATTGAAAGTCTCGAGGTGCTGTGCTATTCTTTTAAAATGCTAACTATGAATACTGTGAATATTTCCTGAGAGAAACATGGCGAGTTGGAAGTTTGTAGTCCTAGAAATGAGAAAGATGAAAGTATTTTTCATTTAGTTTAGGAACCACATGGCAGTTCATATGAAGTTAATAGAGACCTTATGAATAACTAGCATGGGGCTGTGAGACGAGTACATGTAAACGGAAGAATTGCACGTTGATGCTGCACTAGACGAGGAAAAACCTCCTCCTATGTCTTCACGCACAGAATACTCACGAGAAGTAATATGACTAATGTCATCTAAAACTGAATAACTTTCTATGTTGGGCACACATGGGATGTTATTGAGACATCTATGTAATTATTTCTACCCACCCCTTTACTTTGCCTTTTTCCATTACTTTGTCACCCATGTAATCAACAAACATGTATTGATTCACAGTGTAGGCCTAGAAATCAAGGTAAGGAACCAAGAAGAGACAAACATCTCTCAATCTAAACACTGCAGTATTCTTCAGTGACCTTTCCAGTTTAAGATGATGCTTATCTATTGCCTTAATTAGGAGGTAACAACCAATTGGATTAGACTTCCCAATTAAGCAGTGGGATTTTGGCCTATAGTTTATGAGACAAATATTGATAATAACCATTACTTTCCTGGACAAGGTACTATTCTATCCTGGCTGCAGCCTGCATTTCTTATCTATCCTAGATGATAACTACTTTAGAAAAGTCAATTTCTTGATTGCCAATAATTATTGGCTATTTTACTCCTGTGTTCTGTTTATTTTTTTTTTATTCTCTTTGTTCATAAAGTATTTCAAAACAATTGCAAACTGCTACTGACTAATAGAAGTCCTCAGAAATTTACAATGCCCATATATCAAGACATTGCATGGAAAATCAGCGAATCTCTAAATTCCTCCAGACATATGGTTTACAATAAAGCGGTTTATTGCTGAATAAACATTAATCTCAGACAGAGGCAGAACCTCTAGATTACTCCACCTCCAAATTTTTCTAATTCTTATTTTTCATGCTGAAAGCAAACACATAAGTTTGAATTTGCTTTATTCCTGCGTAGTCTTTTTTCAAAATATCAAGAGCTTTCATTGTTTGGCAAGCCATAAAGTCTTGCAATTGATTTTTGTCATTATTATTCATTATTATCAATCTGGGCATTCTATCAAAATCGGTGGAGTGGGCCTTATAATTTAACTGCTTAATAATAAACATGAAGTAACACAAGCATATATTCCAGTTTTTACATTGCAAAATTTATTGTGCATTTGTATATTATAGCTCTTCTTTTGCTATAAAGCAAAATATAGTGCATTTATGGAATAATAAAGCTTTATAATTAATATATAATTAAGCAGAAACAACAGTGATATATACAATCGTATAATGTGCTTCTGAATTCTAAAATATAGTGATCTGTAAAAGAAAGTTAAATCTATAAAAGCTAAAAAGTGAAAAATATCCATGTGTGGGAAGTTCTGTAATGATACTGATATGCGGAACATCTTCTCAGGGAATCTGGGAGTGGCCACTGGTAAGAACTGATGCAAAGACACATCAGGTCACATGGCCGTTTCCCTTCAGTTTTAGCAGTGTAATGGAATCACTGATACCCTTCCCTGCCAAACAAAGAAAGACTCCAAGTATGTACTTTTGTTCTAAGCGGCACAGCTCACAGGACTGAAGACCAGAGATTTCACATACACAATTACTTTTGTTTATTCACTTAATTCACAAATATTACTGTTAGGTGTCAATTACCAAACCCAAATCAAAATGATACAGTTCCCACTTTTAGGAGATCACTTCCAAGTAAGCAAAGTATGCAAATGACACAATTTGAGGCAGATATTAGGTATCAATTGCTAAACAATAAATTATCCCCAATTTTAGCAGCTTAAAACAACATACATTTATCACCTCACTGTTTCTGTGTGTCAAGAATATGTGCATGACTTATCTGTGTCCTCTTCTTGGTCTCTCTGAGAGCTGCAGTCAAAATGTTGGCCCAGGGTCTGTGGTTTCATCTGAAGGCCCAACTACTGAAGGATTCTCCTCCACACTCACTCAGTGGGTTTTTGGCAGCGTTCAGTTTCTGTGGGTTGTCAAACTGAGGCCATAGTTCCATACTGGCTGCTGTCCAGAAGCCACCCTCCGTTCCTTGCCATGTGAGCTTCTCCTCCATGGTAGCATCTCCATCAAAACTTGCAATCCACGAAGGCCAAAGAGAAAATATGCCAGCAAGTTGGAAATCACACTTTTATAACCTAATCACATAAGCAACGTTCCATCTGTTTTTCCATATTCCATGAGTTAGAATCGAGTTTACTAATTTCAGTCAACTCTCAAAGGAAAGGAATTACACACCAGTATGAATACCAGCAGGTGGGGATCACAAGGGGCCATCTTAAACATGTCTCAAGGCACTAAAATGGTCTCCTTCCACAGTTATTTTAACCAGCAGTAATCCATGTTTTCTAAGATCTCTACTAGTGGAGTCACTTTGGGACATCAAAATTTTGTGTTTCCTAAGGTATACAACAATACTACTGTGGTTATCTCATGAGTGTCAAGCTATAAGATATATAAAACAGATAAGTTCTGATGAGATGTAATAGCAAAAGAAATTATGGAATATGAGATGTTAGCTGAAAAAATTGGCCTGGAGAGTGCCATGTGGAGAGCAAGGAGTGAGGAAAAGCAGTAGTCTTAAACCGTCACTGATTATCTGTTAACCCCAAGATATTAAGGATAATATGAATAATAATAAAGCTACTCTTATTACAAGCTTAGTTATAGTCCATGAGTATTTCTGCAGTCAGACCACTCTTAACCTCTATGACTATTGCCAATGATTAGGTGAGTTGGATTCTGGATCATAGAGAACTCTTCTCTGCAGACCCTAACACGTATGGTTAGGGAGAGGGATGGGAAGTGTAGCAGAGCTGTGTGAACAATAGAAATACCATTTGTAATTTTACCTAGAAATTATAATTTAGGACCTTAAAAATTGTTTCTGCCTGTGATGAATATCCAATTTTTACCTTAATCAGTACACACTTGGCTTGGTTGGTAAACTTAGAATTATAACAGGATATTTCTGAGTTTTCACAGGCCCAGGACTTCAACGTTTTGTTTTGTTTTTTTCCAGGCAAACTTAGGTGTCATTCCCACCAATGCATCTGTTCATGTTTTGATTTTTAATTCTGCTGATAAGTTTAAGCAGCACACTTCCACTTAGTTTTCCCTTTGCTATGAAACTCATGGTACTACCACTGCAGTGGGGGAGGGTAGAGGTCTTGCATGTATGTGTTCCTTCACTAAACCATAAACTCCCTATTCATCATTGTGGTTAGCGACAGGTCACTCATTAATGTTACAGAACAGGTTAGTGGATCATGGTGACACCCAGGTTTTGGCAACAAGTCAGTTTCCATGACTCCCAAAGTATGTCTGTCGTCTTCATGCATTTGCTAAAGATAAGGATTTGCTTTTTAGCAACGCCATTGGAGACACGATTCATGTAACAATCTACTTGACAAAACCATATCGTAATCATCTGTGATATTTTTAACAAGGGAATAGTTACCTTATTGGTTTCATATTTTATTAATTAGGGATTGTTGTGCCATTTCACATCATTTCTGATGCTACTCGATTTAAAAACCTGTAGCGTGAAACAAAAACTGATCTCTAAGAGGTGACTATGATAAGTGTCGGCGTACTAGTGACCAATTACTGTCTTATGGTTCAGATCAATTAGAGAATAATTAGTATTGGAAGGGTTGGTGAAATAAGTCCTAAGCTATTGTCTCAAAGCTATGCATTCAGTCATGGTTAATTTAATTTTTAAATCAGTATTCCTGGAAAAAGTTTAATTTTGAATATATTTTCAAATAAATAAATGAGATATTTAAGTAAGCATCGTCTCTAATACAACCTTAACTTCAGTTTGGACTATGAATCAATTTGCCCAATGTAGATAATAATTTACAGAAAATAGATAGGAAACACAGGTACCTTTATTTTACATTAAAAGTTTAAGGGGTGCCTGGGTGGCTCAGTCAGTTAAGCGTCCGACTTCGACTCAGTCATGATCTTGTCGTCCATGAGTTCAAGTGGCGCGTTGGGCTCTATGCTGACAGCTCAGAGCCTGAAGCCTGTTTGGGATTCTCTCCCTCTCTCTCTGCCCCTTACCCACTCATGCTCTGTCTCTCTCTCTCTCTCAAAAGTAAATAAACATTAAAAAAAAAAATTTTAAATGAGGTTACATTACTTTGTCCACAATGCTCTGAATCAATCACGCAGGTTGTGGCAGAGGCTAAAAACTGTTCTCCAAAATCTGTTTTTGTGTTTTTTCCTATGCAGGAAAAAACTGAGACTATATTTCTCAGTCTCCTTTGCTGATAGAGTTCTGGCCAGTGAAATTTGAGTGCAAGTGACATATTCCACTTCCAGGCGTGGCCCATAAAACCCTCCTGCATACTCTCCCATGCTATTTTCTTCTTCCAGATACCAGAAATTAAGTCAACTACAACAGTCTTGGAAGCCAAGTGCTGAAGATGAGGGTCTCTTCCAAAATGGTTCCCTAAACAATATATAAAAGATAACTTTCCCATGGACTGTCCCTCATCCAGGACTATTCCCTGAGCATTAAATAAACTGTTACTGTACAGATTTTGTTGTTGTTGTTACAGGAGCTAGCATTCCCCTTACTACTCTCTGCATGCAATTCTGTAGGGATTTGGATCAGAAATAGCTGAACTTGAAATAGTGTCTCCCAGCTATCCAAAAGGTGACTGTTATTGTGGATTATGTTAACATTTGAGTGGGTTTATATGAATATGATTTTCTCAGAAAAGTAATTATTATCAGGTTGTTGCAACTTTAAGAAAGCATACCATGTGCTTACATATGTCCAGAAGTAGCAAACAATATCATTGATTATTAGCTATTTTATAGAGATCTAGAGAAAAGAAGTTTTATTTTTTTTAACGTTTATTTATTTTTGAGACAGAGGGAGACAGAGCATGAACAGGGGAGGGGCAGAGAGAGAGGGAGACACAGAATCTGAAACAGGCTGCAGGTTCTGAGCGGTCAGCACAGAGCCCGACGCGGGGCTCAAACTCACAGACCGTGAGATCATGACCTGAGCCGAAGTCGGACGCTTAACCGACCAAGCCACCCAGGCGCCCCAAGAAAAGAAGTTTTAAAAAATCTCTCTGGTCACTTGCCTACCACACTGTTGGCAGGGGAGGGGTGCAGGAATGCTAGCAGTATTCTCTAGAGTCATATGAATTTTAGGAACAACAATTTCATAGTATATTACAGCAACAGCAACATAAAAAACTCTTAAACTAGAATTAATTTTTATTAGCAAATAGAATCTCTCTGGAAATAGGGTTTATTATGGAATTACTGGCAGACTTTTAACCATAATGGCGCAAGTAAAAAAAATTGTAGGGGCGCCTGGGTGGCTCAGTCGGTTAAGCGTCCGACTTCAGCTCAGGTCACGATCTCGCGGTCCGTGAGTTCGAGCCCCGCGTCGGGCTCTGGGCTGATGGCTCAGAGCCTGGAGCCTGCTTCCGATTCTGTGTCTCCCTCTCTTTCTGACCCTCCCCCGTTCATGCTCTGTCTCTCTCTGTCTCAAAAATAAATAAAAAATGTTAAAAAAAAAAAAAATTTTTAAAATAAAAATTGTAGCTATTTAAAATTAGTTTTTCGGTTTGGGATTTGTCAAAATAATAAGTTGGCAGGTTTTTATTTGGTTGGTTGGTTTCTTCTCCAATGCTTTATTAAATATTCAAAATCTGTGGATCAACTAATTTTCTATCACCTCGCCTAAGATTTTAAATATTCAGTGTTGTTAATCTTTTGAAAGGGCATTTGTCACAGTATATAAGCAAGCAGTAACAAAATATGCAGAAATGAGCTTCCAACTGAGTTATTTACTTGGAATAAGTGTATCCTATAAAATGCTTGACCTGAAGTATTTAACTATAATAACCCAAGAGACAATAAAACATGAGTTACACAGAGAGTTCATCAAAATTTTATGTGAACTCTACAAAAAAAGAAGAAAAAAAAAACTCAGTGATAACCTGAAAGCTGTAAAGGCACACTATTAAAAACAAAACAAAACAAAAAACTTGAAAACATATTAAACCAAAACTTCTGTAATTGTACTTATTATTAGAGAAATTTTAAAAAGTTTAAATACCATATAATAAGCTACTTCTTAATAGCATTTTCTAGCTTGCAAAATTTATATCAGTTTATTTGTACTGATAAATAAAACAGAAATTTTTACTACTTTACAGTAAGTAAAACAGAAATTATTATTACTTTACAGATAAATAGAGTAAGCTATTTAAGGGATTCTTTAAAACACCATTTATGTAACAAAATAGCAATTTTGGATGCTTCAGGTCACTTACCTTCTGATTCATTTAAAGGACAAAAACAAGTGATGTTTTCCATTCTGAATTACAAGCCATAATTTTATGGTTCATTTAAACCACATACATATTTATAAAAGTTTTGAAGAGATTAAGGAATTTACCCAACTTCTTACAATTTGTTCAATTAGAACAAAAGTCTTCTTTCTGATTGCTAATCCAGTTCTCTTACCACTAATATCCTGCTATGAAAAAACATTTCCGTCTTTTCAATGTACCACCAAAATTGAATTACTCGTTAAAATGTACATATCACTTAATCAAATAATTGCATGTAACAGACACCAAATTATATTAGGTGCTGCAGTTCCAAGGTAAAGTTCTTGGACTCATGAGGCTTAGAATCTAGGAGGGAATGTGCACATTTTCTGAAAGGAGATGGTGGCATCTATGTGATTAGGCAGCAAGACAGTCCCAATTTCCTCCCTAGCATGTTCCCTGTAGAATGTAAGGTCCTGTGATATCCACCACCATTTTTCAGCTTTAAACTTCAAGGTTTAACATTTCATGTTCAACATCTAAACACATCACAGCCACAACTGAGTAATTAATATTCAGATATTCAAAATCTTGGCTTATGACTAAGGACTAGCTAGTTTAACTCTGGGTGAGCTGAGAAGATACACTGTTTAGTAGGCAAAAACTTCATCTCTCCAATTGACATATGTCCCCTCCCAAGAGAGAGGTGTGTTTATCTTACATTTCCCTGTTCCTCATCCTTCCAGCTACATCAATAGTTGTGTCTCCATATGAAGACTCAGTTCTGCCATGATTCACTAATCATGTGGTCATCAATTCAACTAATATATACTAAGCACCTACTGTGTGCCAGAGTGTATTATACATGCCGAGGATAACAGGAACAAAACTATGAACAAAACAGATAAGAAATCCTATCCTTGTGGAGCTTGTATTGGAGAATAAACATGTCAAATAGATGGGTGCCAGGCTGGCTTAGTCTATAGTGCCTATGACTCTTGATCTTGGGGTCGTGAGTTTGAGCCCTCCTACTTTGGGTGTAGATATTACTTAAAAATGAATATATATATATATATATATATATATATATATATATATATGTCAAATATCCAAAATATATAGTATTTTAGTGATACTATTTAGTATTAGTGATAGGCGCCAAGGAGAACAAAAAGTAAAGCAGAGATAAGAAATAGAAACTGGGGGGAGGGCTTATGGGAATTTTGGTTAGGAAGCAGAGGTCTCTCTGAGAGGACCTTGATTCATGCTAGCAAAGACTTGAACTAAAGACTTGTGATGGTTAATTTTGTGTCAACTTGACTGGACCAAGGGATGACCAGAGAGCTGGTAAAAACATTTCTGGGTGTGTCTGTGAGAATGTTTCTGGAAGAGATTAGCATTTCACCTGGTGAGGTGAGTAAAACAGATGGCCCTCCACAGTGTGACTGGGCATAATCCAATCTGCTGAGAGCCCAAAGGCAGAGAACCAAACAGCCAAGAAATCATGAATTCTCTCTATGTAAGCCACGACAACCGTCTTTTCCTGCACTCCAACATCAGTGCTCTAGGTTATTGGGCTTTCCTACTCCAATCAAGATTTATACCAGCGACACCTGGGTGGCTCAGCATCCAACTTCAGCTCAGGTCATGGTTCGAGCCCCACCTTGGGCTCTCTGCTCTCAGCACAGAGCCTGCTTCAGATGCTTTGTCCTTCTCTTTATCTGCACCTCTCCTGCTCATGGGCTTACCTGCACATGCATGCTCTCTCTCGCTCTCTCTCTCTCTCTCAAAAATAAATAAACATTTTTAAAAAAGATTTAGAGATGCCTGGGTGGCTCAGTCAGTTAAGCATCTGACTTCATCTCAAGTCATGATCTCACGGTCCATGAGTTCGAGCCCTGTGTCAGGCTCTATGCTGACCGCTCAGAGCCTGGAGCCTGCTTCAGATTCCGTGTCTCCCTCTCTCTCTGCCTCTCCCCCACTCATGCTGTGTCTCTCCATGTCTCTCAAAAATGAATAAATGTTTAAAAAAAATAGATTTAGACCATTGGCCTCTTAATTCCCACGCCTTCAGTCTCAGACAGAATTACACCACCAGCTTTCCTGGTTCTTCAGTTTGAAGATAGCAGATCATGCTGCTACTTGGCTTCCATAACAGCATGAACCAATTTCTATAATATATCTCCTCTCAGATATATCTCTATATCTCCTACAGGGTCTGTTTTTCTGGAGAACCCTGACTCATACCTAAGGATTTTCCTCAAGTAAATGAGATTAAGGCAGGAAGTGCACCACTCACTGAGTCACTCCTGTGAACTCAGCCTCCCCAACTCCAGAGCTCTTGCTGAGCTCCACAGCCCCCAACTCCCTTTCTCATGCGGGGCCCTTTATCTGTATGAGCAGGGCTGTTAGCTTTGTCCCCCTGTGCCCCACGTCTCCTCAAGGCCCTGTGATAGTTAACAAGTTAACTTGTATTAATACCTTGCAATATTCCAAGCACTGTTCTCACACATGTTGCATATGTAACATATACTTAATCCTTACAACAACCCTCTGACGTGATACTATTAACATCCTCTCTTTACAAAAGAAGAAACAGATCACACGTCTTGTAGAAGGTCACACATCAAGGAAGAGGTGAAGCTGGCGTTGAAACCAATGTCACTTTTAATTCTGCTCTATTGCTTTATTGGAATGAGCCAGTGCAAGGGACGGGGCCTCTGTCTGTTTTCCTTATAGCCGAATTGTGACACAGTACTCTTCCCAGAATCCTTGTGTTTATCTAAATCTGAAGTCTTGGCCCATCCTCCAGCCAGGTATCTTGGCCCCGTCAACATATGGTCTGGACAGACAGCTTGACCACAAGTGTAAACTGCACGATCATTTCCCGGATGCAGCCACTCTCTAGTGACTGAATATCTCTTTCTAATAGTTTCTGGAATAAGGTAAAGACTGTACTGACCTTTAGACACTAGAACTGGCTCGCCCTGTTGCATCTCCAGAGCCAGGCTCTAGAGCTGGATCCCATGGCTCCAGTTAACAATTGTTAGACAGTAGGATAGCTAAGATGTGGTAGGATGTGGCAGGACTCTCTAAAATAGAGCAAGATGAGTGAGGGAAATAATGACAATACAAGAGCTCTATGTTGGTTAAGCACTGACTGTTACTAAGTATCATTCTAGGTGCTTTATGTTTAACCCATTTAAAGAGAGATTTTCATCTTCCCCAGCCATCTTCCCCGGGGGTATCCCCGGTGTTAGCCTGAGAGAGTTTTCCCCTGATGGGGATTCTGAGGTAGAGAAAGAAGAAGTCCAAGGCACTTGGGGCTTCTTTGAAACTTGAATGGTGTTAGCAGAAGAAGAAAAATTAAAACAGTCATACTCTGCTTGCCAAAAGTTAAAAAAAGAAAAAAATCATGAGACACACTCTTCCTTTGTTCTGGGAAAACACTTGAATGGGTTATTTAGTAATGCAAATGCAAAGCAGCTGATATATCTGTGCTCTGAGGAGCAAAACTGCTCAATGTAAGATTGGGGGAGAAATCATCTATGTAATAGATTGAGTTGCATCCATGCAAGCTTCCACTGGCACTGTTTTTGCTATTATGAGGAGAAATATATGTTAAGTGTGAATTGAGACTACAGAGCCCCTAAAAACGATTGATCATTCGAGTGAAGAGTTTATGTTTTTAAGCTAATGCCACTAGGAAATCTGAATACGGGGGTCATGCAAAAATTTTTGCGTGTGATCAGAGCCAGTGTGGGATTCCGACCTTGAGTCACACTGGGTCTTCACCCAGCTAACACCATAGCCCACAACAGGGCATAGTCTCTCTGCCTATCACTGTAGGAAGGATTCAATCATAGCCCTGCAGTCACAGAGCAGCTGCTTTGGAAACATGGCAGGGGAGACCCTGGAGAGCTCTTGGCATGCCCATTGGTGTCCTCATGGGATATGACAGTGGCAGTGATGTTGTTCCTCCTATATGCATTTTGCAAACAGTGAGCAACATCTCCAGGCATCCGGGGCAGGAGAAAAAGACCCATGACTAAACCACGCTGATGAAACCAAATGGATGATTTGTGAATGTATGTAGTACACACGCATTACAAATCTTTGGAAATTTCCAGAAAGCACTATTTTACATGGGCAGGGAGACATCCAGAAATCAAATTGCCCTTGGCTTTGGAACTATTATGATGTGGGCATTAAATATTAGAGTATCACATTTGCACTTGTAGACACAAGCATGAGCCCTCTGGTCATGCAACTTCCTAAACTTCCCCTTTCTAAGGGTCTGAAACCAGCTAGTCTCTGTTTATCTGGTGTTAAGCCTTCAGAGAGACTGGGCATCAAATACCTTAACTTCCTTCTTCGACTTTCTCAGATAAGGCTTCGATAATCAGTCTCCTAGCATTCCTGCTCACTTCCTCTGTGGCTATATTTCTGAGATGTTTTCATTTTCTCAGCAACTTCCTGTTTCCCATATCTCCTTTTTCAAGCCCCCAAACAAAACAAAATTAGATTGTCAACATCTGTGCTTATATAAAGATAATGAGATTTATTGAAATTTTGTTGTTTCTATTATTCAACATGTAAAAAAAAAGTTTAACAGACTTTGTTTTTAGTAATTTTGTACAATGGATTTCATATATTAAGAGCAAAAAAACTCAAGTGTGAACAGAAAATACAGACACACATAAATTCTTAAATGGATCCAAAGAGTCATAATGCCAACAAAAAAGTCTGATGATAAACAAGGCCAAGTTAAACAAGTATTTGCTAAATGAACAAATGGAATATTGAGCAATGATACTGGATTGATGATAGTCTGTGGAAGTTTGAATTTAAGAGGCTAGAAATGTTTCTTTCTACAACAAACTTACAATCATATGTAAATACCAGAGTAAAGATACTAAATATACTTTCTAAACTATACCGCCAGAACGCTGAGACCAGGGAGGGCTAACCACAGGGAAAGAGCAGAGAAGATGGTGATAATGATGTTCAAGGTTTTAAAATGTCAGACAACAAATGTAGTATCCTAACAGAGATACCACAGTGCATAAGGAAACATTTTATGGTAAATTTTGACTGTGTAATATATTAGGGATAAAACTTTTTCCAAGTCATTGTAACTCTTAATTAAATGAGACATTTTACAAACAGATTAAGCCCTTGTGATAAATAGGTAGAAAGTATCCCAGACCAGCTTTCACTCTCCAAGTATTTGCTGTAAAGACTGCAGAGTTTTATCCTACGGATTGGTATAAAAACATTCTAGAGATTATTGAAGAATTCTAAGGAAAATGATCAGAAAAAGTAAAATATGTGTGTAATTTCATTTTCAAATAATTCAGTTATAGCAAAAGATGCTATAAAAAGTCAAAGTATTTAGAAAATAATTTTGCTAATTTTTTCTGTAGCTAATACTTAAATGGTAAATAAGCTATACTATATAAAGATCTCTAAAATAAATATTAAAAAAAACAAGGAAACAAATAAGAAAATGGGCAAAGGGTGTGAATAGGAAAGTCCTAAAAAGGCAATTTCAAATGGCTAGTGGGTATTTAAAAGGTGCTTAACCCCACTTATAGCCAGAAATGCAAATTAAGTTTAATTTAATTAAAAATGAAATATTACTTTCTAGACCCCAGGCACACAAAAATTTTAAAACAGCTCTAAACTTACTGTAGAAAGGTGAAGGAACATTCTCATATAATGCTGGTGGAAATGTGCTGTTATCTTTATACCTGACAGCGTCTATTAAAATTTAAAACATGCCTTTTCTCCTAGCAATGTTATTTCTTTGCCAAAACAATGAAAGGTACCAGTTGATAAAGATACATGTGAAAGGATGTTTATTGAAGCTTTGTTTATACCAACAACAGAGAGGGAGGAGGAAAAAAGGGAGTCTGTACCAATAAAGAGAATAATTGAATAAATGATGTCACATCCTTGCCTTAAATACCATGCATTCAATAGAAAGAGTAAATTTGTAGTTTGAAGACAAGCACTTGTGAGGACTGGGCATTCTAAAACTCAAAAGGATAGAAATGGACCCAAAAGCTTTCAAGTTCATGTGACGTGGAAGAATATTTCATATAAAAGCTAGTTTGAGGAAAAGAAAAAGAAAGAGTAAATTTGTTTCCATACCCACTTACTTAGAAGGATTTCCATTACAAATTATTGAATAAAAAAAAATGAAATCATGTATAATGCAAGTTGTTATAATTGTTAAAAACAATTAACAAAAACCATTATAAATGCAAATACATGCATATATATTCACATATACAAACATACAAATTTTATATGTGCTAATGTGAGTATTGAGATAGGTACAGAATTAGGTACATTTAGCTGTTACCATGAGCTACCTACGAGAGTGGTTAGGGATAGGGAAGGATGACACAGGTAGAGAGGGAAAAAATTGAGGTGGGGTTGGGGGCTGGACGACAAAATAGGGCTAGAATTGGTATCTCATCTGTTAAAATAGTATATCTATGCATGTGTTTATATTCATGGAAAATTACAAAAATGCTAACCATTAAATGGCTCTCTTTGAAAACTTGATGTAAACAAAATACTCAATTTCAGAAAAATCCACATTTGCACATAAATACCAAACATTTGTGTGTAGCTTTAAGGGGATTACAGAGTCCCTAAAGCTCATTCATGGATACTACATTAAGGCTGTCTCAATGTGTTGATGTGTACACCAGGGACCATGGCCCAATCAAGTTTACTCCACCGATATGACACCTGAAAAGATCAGTAGCACTGTTTGGGCCCATATTTGACTGCTAGAGTCAAGATAATTTTCCCACTTAAGTGTAGTTTGTGTTTCCTTAGGGATTAACTTGTTCAATCTGACCCGTTTGGTCAGCATGTATATCAGTCTGTTACAAATCATGGTATAGAATCCATTTTGTTTTTCTTCATGGCAGGAGAATATTTGGGCTGGAATTTTTATACCAGGCAAGTTTGAAATGCCTGGGGAAATCATTCCAGTGAGTCAGATCATGCTGATCCATTATTGTTGGCAACCTAAACACTGAACAAAATGTCCAGGTAGAAAAGGAAATAGAGTTAACTGGTTTGGAAATACAGAGGCAATCCTAAAGGTTTTCAAGTCCAGCTTTGCCATTTTCTACCACACAAGTCTTTCAACTATAATGTAGGAGTGTTTGTTAAAGGCAGAAAGTTTTTAGAAAAGATGTTTTAAGAGGAGCATGCAGTTAAGACCTACTCTCAATCACAGCCCACCAAGAGCATCAAGTATAACATGAAGTGCCAAGGCAAGTGGCTGTATTTTCTTCTTGCTTATTCAGTCCTGAGGCCACCCTAGATGAAAAGTTGCCAAGTTGCATGGTGACTTGGTAATGGGACTATTATAGACAAGGCACTAAAAGAGTTCAAGAAACTCATTCATCTTATTGATTGTGCTTGCAATCTGGAGAGAATGCATTCACTTTGAGTACAATACAAATAAACCTCTATAGCACCTTTGACGCAAACACATCCCAAGGCACTTTTCAGCAAAGTACAATACTAAAATGTATAAGTGTACTGTCAGAGAAAATGAACCAGTTCAAATATATAGAAGTAAAGTTTAAATTTGAATAAGGCTTTAAATTTAACATTTTGTCTTCTACATGAAATCACATTCAAGAACTGGGGGAAATTATAAGTGCATGATCAGGTTCTGAAGTTTTCCACATTCATCAGCATAAAGATTGTACTGGATGATCACAGAAATACCCTCCAGATATTTTATTATTGAGGTTTTAAATCTGTATTTCATAATAAGTATATCTGTTCTAATCAAGCATTGACTAACTTGCTGTACAAACTACTCTGGAAGCTATTCATTTTGAGCTTGAGTTACATGGTTTGGCTCACTTCCTTGGTCAATTTAGCCAGATGGCTACCAAAGGTATGTTTCCTTTTCTTTTTGTGGGCATGGCCCAGTTGACCATTACCCAGATGATGTGCCTCATGTCTTCATAGCTGCTCACCCATTTGTGATGGTAAAAATAGGAGTCAATGTTTTCTTATACTCTACTGCTACTGAAATTAACTAAGAAAACCTTCAAAAAGGCACTATTTCCTGGCACTAACACTCAGTATTTTCAGCATTCTGTGGAGACACTGGTAAGCTTGGTGTAAGACACACTTTTTACATTTCAGCATTCTGATGATGCCCTAAATATATTTGGTTGTCTGGTGAAATCTGGACAGATTTTCTGCCTTTAACAAACACTCCTACATTATAGTTGAAAGACTTGTGTGGTAGAAAATGACAAAGCTGGACTTGAAAACCTTTAGGATTGCCTCTGTATTTCCAAACCAGTTAACTCTATTTCCTTTTCTACCTGGACATTTTGTTCAGTGTTTAGGTTGCCAACAATAATGGATCAGCATGATCTGACTCACTGGAATGATTTTTCCCCAGGACAGAAAAATCTGTAGTTTTTCTCTCTGAGCCTGGTATCCACCCCTGATCAAATAAACTGCATCTGTGCCAAACTGCATTTCATATTCTGCTCGTAGACATATAGACAGCTAATAAAATATAAGGAATTAGTAAACATTTTAAATGGTTCTCCTTTACTCAGAATTACTTAATATTTGTACTTGCTTTTACTTAATATTTGTATTTGCTTTTTTTTTAATTCTATAGGTTATAAGAAATCTGTTTATGTTCCCCATATTATCTTTTATGTGGTTAATGTAAACATTCTTCTGGTGAAGGCTCTGAATGCAAATTTTTTCATGTTTAAAAAGAGCTGTGAACTTGAGAACATGTAAGTGTGTCCTAATGATAGTGAACTCCTGATGGTGAGGGTATTTTTTGTGGGAGTAAGCATTAGGAACAAATATGTTATTTGAGATAAAGTGATCTTATTTGAATTTAGCTTTTTGTGGTAATAAAGAAATTATAAAAACATAAATAAGCCTGAAAGGGGTCCTTCCATGTGCTGTCCACAAGTCATCACATCATTGATTTTATCTGTGATTTCAAATAACTGTTTGGCCATCTGATTGATTCCTGAGCCAGAGACTGTGCAAAAACCCCTCTCCAAAACCACAGCAGCTTCCTCTGGATCATCCATGAATAGCATATGCTTATGAGTTTCCTATTGCTGTGTAACAAATTACCACAAAGAGTGGCTTAAAACAATACACACGTACAGTATTCCTCCCCAGTTCCTGTAGGTCAGAAGTCTGGGCACAATGTGGCTAGATTTTCTGTTCCACATCTCACCTGGCTGAAATCAAAGTATTGTCCTGATATATTCACGTGGGTCTTGGGTCCTCTTCTAAGTCCCCTGGTATTGACAGGATTTGTTTCTTTCCAGCTGTAGAATGGAGGTCTCATTTTTCTGCAGGTGTCAGCTCTTAAATAGCAGAGGCTGTCTTCAGTTACTTGCCACCTGACCTGTTCTACAGGCAGTTCATACCATGAATCCTGGCCTAGAAGAAAGCAAGTACATTTCTCTGGCTTCCTCTCTCTGACCAGCCAGGAAAAACTCTCTTAAAGGGAGAGTGATGTGGTCAGACCCATCGAGAGCATCTCCCTATCTTAAGGTCTACTGATTTGGAACCTGAATTACATCTGCAAACTGCTTTCCCAGCAGAACCTAGATGAATGTTTATTGAATTATGGGAAGAAGATGTGTTCACACCAGGGTCCAGGAATCCTGGAGGCCATCTTAGAATTCTACCTTCCATAGTACATAACAATCTCTTTTCAGGTGTTACCTCTGAAACAATAAGCAAATGGAACACAAATAAAATCAGAGAAAATTCTGTCTTTCTGCCCCTTTGAACAATGAGATAATGGAGAAGGGTAGGCATTATATTTACACATTTTAGAAAAGTGGTTGAAGTGACCACCTCATGTGCCAGGGTTGAGATGAACAGGCAAAGGAACTACTGGCTGACACCTCTGCCCCTCAGGTGCTTTGCACCGGAAGCCACATAGAACATGAATGGGAGCCCAGGCAGGGACCCACCCATGTGGCTCAAACACAAGGGTCCACTATAGATCATCTATCGCCCAGAGCCCTAAACTCACCTTCCAAGAGCTGCTAGAATCAGCCATATGCATCCCAGCTTCAATCTCCCTGCACCTTTGACTGAAGGAGTCTTTCCCTGACTTTTTACATGGCTGGCTCCTCCTCTTTCTTCAGGTATAAGCTCAAATTAACTATCATAGACCCCGTTCTTTAACATCACAACCACATGTTATTCTGTTATCTTGATTTATAGATCTCTAATTTTGTTACAGCCTGAAATCCTCTTATATGTATTCATTTCTCCTAGCAGAATAATAAGCTCAATGAGAGAGACTTTTCTTTCTTTCTTATTACTATGGCAGATAGCTTAGGTGATCTCATTGAATAGTTGAGTAAATGAAAGAATGGGTAATCTAGAGGTCCACAATTTCTTGGGGACAGAAACCACATCTATTTAACCTACTTCCTTATGTATACAGCTGAAGTAACTGTGTAACCACCTGTGTTTACAGACTTTCTGTGAAATCATCAACATCCATGGTCCTATCCTGGAGACATGGTAGTAACTAAACAGAAACAGGGAAATGTTTATACCTTTACCTGAAGCTTTAGTGCCTCAAAATTTGGGGCATTTTCCAATGAGGCAGGAAATACCACATAAATCTAGGAAAGAGACACATACATAGTATATAAACATGGACTCTGACCTCAGACAGACTTAGTGTTGAATCTCGGCTTCACAGGTTACTCTAGTTGTGTACTTGAGTAAGACCCTTACCATCTCTGAACCCCAATATCCTTTCATAGAAACAGGCAAGAATGTACTAACATAAAAGGATGTCCACAGTATGTGTATGTATGTGCAATAGACTTTTAAATGTAATGATTTTGCTTGGTACCAAGATGTAATTATGTTGAAGTTACAACATGAGATCCCATGCCAACATCTGCAGATTCTCAAAGGAAATTTTTAAGACCCATCTCCACAACTATTGCGTTCCTCGTTCAGGCCTCAGAAGACGTCTGAGTAATGAGGGAGGAAAATGCCAGTGGCATTACTTCTTTGGAGGGCGCCATTGCTGAGTTACCAGTCCCCACTCATTGCCTTTGGAGGACAGTTCAGCCTCCAACTTGGCAGGAGGCTTAGAGAGAATGGGCTGGCTCCCAGGGAGCTGAGACAGACTCTGCTGTGCATTCCTTTCAGTTCAAGAGCTGGTGGCTGAGGGTCTGGCTGTAGTGCAGGTGCTCTAGAAGGTGAGAGAATGGCTGACAATTGGTGATGCAGCAGGAGAGGATCTCTGTGCTGCTAACTCAGTCTTTCAGGTGTGACCTTTCTCGCCACTTTGCCCTCTTCCCTCCTTATGTTACAACAGCTGAAGCTCAGTGGGTTAACTGGGAGAGAAAGAAAAGTACAAAGTGAAGTGATGTAGCAGCCTAATGTAGGGAAAAGAGAAACCTGATCAGTAAGGGAAGTTCAGAGTTTCAAATTTCTCAGGCTAAGTATTCTACTTAATGAATTAAGACTATATGGTACGACCAGAAGAAGAAAAGTTAGAAAAAATCCATACGCTGCTGTATTATGTAATTTCTCGAGGAAAATGGACTTGCTATTTTTGTTAATAGGAGTTAAATCCCCCAAGAAATGACAGTACCAATCCAGTGCATACTCCATACTAAAATGCATATTCACTTCCTCTCTGAAGCCTTTTTGACAGAAATTGCAACTATTATGAAGTATATATACATTTTGCATTGTCTGGAATAACCACAGTTTCCGAGGGGAGTTACTCATTCCTGATGAAAGATGATTACTCCCAGTCAGCAAGTGTTCCCAGTATCAATTGTGCAGGTATTAAAGAGACAGAGGACAGAGAAAAGGTCATCTAATTTGACATTTAATAGGTTGTTAGAAAGCTTTGAAAGTGCAGTTGTCTGAGGTGTTCTGTGGAAGGAAAACAGATTGCAGGGAATTAAAAGAAAATGGGAAAGAAGAAATGGAGACAATGGTTATCGACATGCTAGAGGAGGGAGCAGTGAAACAAGATGATGGCTTTGAGTGGGTCGGCAAGATCAAGTGAGCCGGGAGTTTTGAGGGAGGATGGAGGGAGAGTTGTGTATAACTGGAGACTCTGAGGAAGAAACCAGGGGTAAGAGATTGAAATGCAGAAGAAATAAGTCAAAAGAAATGGAAAAGCTTTGCACTGAAAAAAAAAAAAGGAGTGAACAGTATAATTTCATAAAAGCTACTATTTATTTTGGTCGGGCTATAGACTACCTATTGTTATGTGGCATCTCACAACACTCAGGTGACAGTGACATAGGTGTCATCATGCAAATTTTAAGGGGGAGAAAACCGGAGCTTACAAGGTTCAGTTCTTGGCTCAAACTCACACAAGTTTAGCAGCGTCTCAAAATTGTTATTTCCACTACCTGACTCTGATTGCTAGGTTTTTTTTTTTTTTTTAAAGAAAGAAGACTCATCAAATAGATGTCAAAGAAAAAAAATATGCTGAGATTAAGATGAGGGTAGTTTAGTCACCTCCTAACCAAATAATTTATAGTCTTTCTGAGAAAGAAGCTAAGGTAATTTTCTAAGAGCATGGGAGAAACAGGTGACTGAGAGCTTTTGAGGAGTGGAGTTTTAGAATGGTGCAGGTTAGGAAATATGCTGGAAAAGCCACAGAATCTTCCTAAAAAGATGATCATCTCTTCTTCTCACCCAAACTACAAAGTGGCCCTAAACTCGCTGTACATGAGCTCATGGGCAGTCCCATTCACTTTGGCGTGCACTGTATTTTTAGTCACACATACTACGGGTTTGACACTCAAAGCCTCTTGTCTTCGGATTATAAAACTGAGATTCAGAGATTATAGACATTAAGGGACATGTGTCATTCAGTGGTGCAGATCAAACCAAGTGAACTCAAGTTGTGGACTGTTTCTTCTTCAGCCAAACCATACTACTTTCGCATCTGGGGAAATGGATTAATTTCTGAAAGTTACTTTGAGATTTTGTTTGCAAGGGGCAAAAAGACTTTATCCAAACCTAGCTTTATGTGTTGAAAAAAGACTAAATGGTACAACGAAATGGGATTGTTATTAACCTCAGCCCTTTCATTAGCCTCAGCTTTCTGACTGAGAGGAAAATGGAAGGCTAGTAAAATGCTTTCTCTGCATTTTGTCGACCTAACAGAAGATGACTTTATTTAAATTATAGCTCACTTTATTGCCATGGTGTTATATATTAGAAATTGATTACTCCATTTCTTCTGTAATTGCTTCATTATATTGGGAGGGGGGGCAAGACTTTCTTTTATTTTTAAAATAAGAAATAATGAGTGTATGAAAGTGAAATCTTTATTTTTATTGTGCCTACGATTTCAAATAAAGCATACTGAGTATAATTATAGCATTAAATTGAATTTCAGGACAATTATTATTTTCTGAGGAAAATGAGATTGCTTACAAGTTTTTTTTTTAATCAAGTATCACTTATTGTCAACTTTTTAAAGCAGTATTAGAAGTCTGATGGCACTTTTTAACCAAATTGAAAGAGAATTAGTCAAAAATGCAAACCCTTCTCAGCTCTGCATCTTATAGGTGATTTCACACACCCTTGTTAAATGGAGAGTGGTTGTCTTACATGATTTTTTGAAATTTTTTTAAACTTTTAAATAAGTTAGATATTCAGGATTTTTTGATAGCTCAATTGGTAAAATGTTGACTTAAACTCTTAAATAATAAATTTTGACAATTCCTGAGATGGGGAAGGGAGATGAGGATAGTAAAGCTTGAAATAGGAAACATAGCGCACAAGTGAAACATCCAGACTTTTGTCCAAATATTGAATACCTTGCATTGTTTTCAGTGTTCTCTTTGGAATGTACTCAAAGCTATATTAAATAATCTGATGTTGTTGTCTCTGTCCTAGAAAAATTTGTAGCCCGTGGGAAAGTTCACATGTAAGTGAAAATGTGGGAAAAGAACACCAGGATAACACATTAACATGCTCATCGTCTCTGGTACAGCCCACTGGGCCTGTGGGAGTCTAGGATATCCCTCCGAAGGCTTGCAAATAAAAGAGATGGCAACTGGTAGTGAGGTTAGTTACCACAGGCTTCCCTAGGCCAGTTCCATGAGGAGCTCTACAGGAAATAGACCATTCCAATGGGGGCCCGTTGCCCAAGCAAGATTTCTTCTTGTGATATATTCTTTATTAATTTCCCCAAGCAACATTTGATACACTGAAAAATTCAGTCCTTACCCTGGTTTCTTAAATTGGACAATGTGCTTTATTTATTGAAAAAAAAAGGTATTTGGCTGGGTCAGTTGGTAGAGCATGTGACTTGTGATCTCAGAGTCATGAGTTCAGGCCCCACAGAGCTCAAAAAAATGAATAAAATAAAAAAGGGAAGGAAAAGGTAGAAAAAGAATTTTTAAAGTATTCATAAAATCAACTGTATATGTTTACTCAATTATTATTTGAGGGGCACCTGGGTGGCTCAGTCGGGCAAGCGTCGGACTTCAGCTCAGGTCATGATGTCACAGTTTGTGAGTTTGAGCCCCACATTGGGCTCTGTGCTGACAGCTCAGAGCCTGGAGCCTGCTTCAGTTTCTCTCTCTCTCTCTCTCTCTCTCTCTCTCTCTCTCTCCCCCTCTCCCCCTCTCTCCCTCTCCCCCTCTCTCCCTCTCTCTCTCTCTCTCTGCCTCTCCCCCACTCATGCCATCTCTCTGTCTCTCAAAAAATAAATAAATGTTAAAAAAATTATTTGAGATAGTAATATGTGACTTCCATTAAAGAGAGCTGCTCAATATAGAACAATGCACAGCTATAAATTATAGCAGTAATTATAGACATCACTTAAAGGGCAAGAGTGAAACAATGACTATTAAAAAGAAATAAGACTTTTTTTCATCCACAGTTGCCTTGAAGATTCTTAGAACTTCGTGTTTTTGATAAATTCTGTTCTCAAACATGTGTCTAACAATATACTCATGATATTGAGAGGAAAAAGAAGAAAAAAAATGTGCTGTTGTTAGCCTTCATATGCATATTCTAGAAGCAATACAGCTATGGTGTTCTCAATTAATTTAGGACATGGATAATAGTAACAAAATATTTACCAATCCTATGGTTGGTTCCATTAGGTGAATTCATTTCTTACCTCCTTGCCCTGGCTCTCCACAGAACTGTGAATCTGAAATCAGAGACTATGATTCATTAATTCTTATGCCTGAAAGAAACAGGAATATCATAAATAATAGTGGAAGAAAGAGAGAGAGAAAGAACAAGAGAGGAATATCATAAATAATAGTGGAAGAAAGAGAGAGAGAAAGAACAAGAAAGAAACAGGAATATCATAAATAATAGTGGAAGAAAGAGAGAGAGAAAGAACAACAAGAGAGAGAAGCAAAAAGAGGGAAGGAAAGGGAAAAGGAGAAAGGAAAGAAGATGAAAGCTAGTTCAGGGAAAGGAAGTGGGGAACACAGCACAACACTCCAGTCCTGGAACAGTTCTGGACACTCAAAACAAAACAATTTTAGAAGAAAAACAAGCTGTTTATCCCAGAGCATAAGCAAAAACTAAAGGAACCTGTAGTCCAGGCTGTGAACTTGTGAGAATCCCATTAAATTCTTGGATAAGCAGCATTTTTCTCTGTAGTCCCTGCCTTGTGGAGAGACAGGGGCTCCATCCTGTCAATGACAGTGTCGAGGCAGGTAAACCAAAATGAAGATTAAATAAATCTCTTCCACATGAGTTGGTTCTCACTACCTTTTATTTCTACCACTTTAAGCAGCAATAGACTTGTGCAGTGTTAAATATTTGAAATGGAAGAAAGAAGAATGTATTAATGTGTCCCATTGAAGCATTTGCTCAAATGCCAGAACTTTTAGCATCAAGAAATCAACCCTGCACAGTGTGCAGAGATGATTTTGATTCTCTGGTACTACATCCATGGGATGAGGAATGTGTACATACAGTCCGCTCAGTATTTTTGAGACTTAAGAAAAATTAAGAAATGTAAGCACCCCATACGGATGATATTGTTGGATACAAGGGGAAAATATATTGAATATTTAGCTCAGAAAGAGCTCTTCATTTTTTCTCAATCGCTGCAAACTTCATTTTGTGAATAGAGAGTCATCTTCATATGAAATTCTGAAAGTTTTGCTGTATGCTAATAAAGGAATTTGGACCTTCAGGAGTGTGTTTAAGAACCTGGAGATGTCTTCTGCATGTATGCCTGTTAGCCCCAGGAGGTGCTCAACAATATTAATATTCCAAAGCACTCAATGTATGCATCTTTGTTGGCTGGGAAACCAGGCTATCTGTTTATTACTGAGGTTTGAATAAAAGGACAGCCTTGAGGCTGACAAGGCTCTTACAGGCCTGTTCAAGGAAATAATGAAAACCAGGAGTTTTAAAAGGTTGGAAATTAAAGATATACAATAACCTCAGCAATCAACTCAGGAGGAAGAATGGGCAGGGAGTGCCATTGGTCAGCCAAAAGCCATGTACAGCGATAGGAATGCCCAAGTATAGAAACCGCTACACCTATAAATGGTCATAAAGAGGGTAACTGCATGTTCTTTGCCCCCGAAAACCCTGGTGTGACTATTAGATAATGACCCACATTATTTAGCATTTGTCCTATAGATTTTTGTTTTTTTAATGACAAATCATTACTAATAGTTACAGTAAAATAAGCCAGAATGTTTTTGATGGGCTTTTTCTTGGTACTTCCAACTTCTGCCATGGTCACATTTGGACCGTATGAGGCACATGTGCAATGACCAGAGCTCCCCCTTTAATGAGTGGTTAAATCCAAAAGACTGAAAACTACCTCTTTTTTCCCAGTATTTCAAGATGCATCATGACCAATTCCTCCCTCTCAAGAACAGTTTGTGGATTCTCTGATAAAAATGGAATGACCTCAGCACTCCTACTTCTAGTTATATACCCAAAGGAAATGAAAACATCTTTTTTTTTAGTGTTCATTTATTTATTTTGAAAGACAGAGTGCACGCTTGTGCGTGCACTCACACAGACAGGGAAGAGGCAGAGAGAGAGAGAGAGAGAGAGGATCCCAAGCAGGCTCTGTGATGTCAGCACGTAGCCCAATGCAGAGCTTGATCCCACAAATGAGGAGATCATGACCTCAGCAGAAATCAAGAGTCGGATGCTGAAATGACAGAGCCACCCAGGTGCCCCTGAAAACAGCATCTTGAAGACATATATACACCCTGTGTTTAATGCGGCATTATTCATAATAGTAGCCAAGATATGGAAACAACCTAAGTGTTCATCAACAGATGAATGTTTCAAGAAGATGTGGTATACACATAAAATGGAATATCATTCAGTCATAAGAAAGAAGGAAATCCTATTTGCAACAACATGGGTGGACCTTGAGGGCATTATGTGAAGTGAAGTAAGCCAGACAGAGAAAGACACATACTGCATATCACTTATATGTGGAATCTACCAAAAAAAGAAAAAAAAAAGTCAATCATAGAAATAGAGTAGAAAAGTCGTTGACAGGCTGGGAGGTGGGAGAAATAGGGAAAGGTTGGTAAAATGGGACAAAGTTTTAGCTATAAGATGAATAAGGCCTAATGTGAAACATCACCATGTTGATAACACTGTACTATAATACTGTATTGTATGGAATTTTCAAAATGGAATTTCTAAAACAGAAGAACTTAAATGTTCTCATCAAAACTCATAAATAGGGGTTCCTGGGTGGCTCAGTCAGTAAAGCATCCAACTCTTGGTTTCATCTCAGGTCATGATCTCAAGTTCATAGGATGGAGCCCAGCCTGGGGCTCTGTCCATACCGACAGTGTGGAGCCTGCTTGGGATTCTCTGTCTCCCTCTCTCTCTCTGCCCCTCCCCCACTCATGCTGTCTCCGTCTGTCTCAAAATAAACAAATAATTTTTTTTTAAAAACTCAGTAGGGTTGTCTGGGTGGCACAGTTGGTTAAGCATCCCAAATTCAGCTCAGGTCATGAACTCATGGTTCATGAGTTCAAGACCCCGTCAGGCTCTGTGCTGAAAGCTCAGAGCCTGGAACCTGCTTTGGATTCTGTGTCTCCTTCTCTCTCTGCCCCTCCCCCCACTCACACTCTGTCTCTCTCTCTCTCTCAAAAATAAATAGACATTAATTTTTTTTTAAACTGAATAAACAAAAACAAAGTGATGAATGTATTAATTAACTAGATGGGGGAATTCTTTCACAACGTATACATATATCAAATCATCATAGTGTACACTTTAAATATATATAGTTTATTTGTTAATTATACTTCCATAAACCTGATTTTTTTTAATGAAATATTCTCTAACATTAGCAGCCATGGTCTCCCAAGTCTTTCTTGTCTTAATGTCAATCATGTATTCAACATTGCTGCCTCTGCAGGCCCATTGGTGTATACAAATTGTGAGATCTATGTTCTCCAGCTTGTAAAATGCAAGAGACACCAGACCACAAATCAGTGTGGTCAGTAAGAACATGGAAAAGTATAGACAAAATGCGTGCAGTGTATATAAAGGGAAATGGAGTCTGTGTAGTTGGATCATAAAATGTAGATAGAATAGAGGGGCACCTGGGTGGCTCAGTTGGTTAGCGTCCGACTTCGGCTCAGGTCGTGATCTCGCAGTCCGTGAGTTCGAGCCCCGCATCAGGCTCTGTGCTGACAGCTCAGAGCCTGGAGCCTGTTTCAGATTCTGTGTCTCCCTCTCTCTGACCCTCCCCCATTCATGCTCTGTCTCTCTCTGTTTCAAAAATAAATAAAGGTTAAAAAAAATTTTTTTAATGTAGATAGAATAGATCTAACTGTATTACCACAGTTTGGGGTCAGTTGTTGAATGTGTACATCTACAACTACTCATTTATTTTATTGTTTGATAACACTTTTGGACTTGGCAATAAACCCATTTGGCAAAGGAAAAGAAAAATAAATAAAGGCTTTTTAAATGACAAATGAATCTCCATTTCTCAAGAAAGTTCCATGTTGCTTACCCAAACTATATGTTTACATTTTCTATACACCATTAGTTTTGTAGTAGTACCATTGCAAAACTGAAGGCTCGATTCTGTTCAAAAACTAACTAACCCGATTCTGTTCAAACACTTCAACAGTTAGTATTTAAGACTTTACATAACTGAGGGTTGCTGGAGGTGGGTGGAGGGATGAGTTAAATGGGTGATGGTATTAAGGAGGGCACTTGTGACAAGCACAGGGTGTTGTATGTAAGCCATAAATCACTAAATTCTACACTCGAAACTCATATTACACTGTATCTTAACTAACTGGAATTTAAATAAAAAACTTGAAAGAAACATTTAAAAAAAAGACTGCCAAAACACAAAGTTTTAGCACAAAAAATTGCAGAAAACACCTTCTAATATCACCCCTGTGAATCATGACTTTTCATTGATATCCAGACTACTTGGATCTGTGCTACCCAATAAGGTAGCCATTAGAGTCCATGGTTGCTTACATTAAAATTAATATTATTTCCAATTAAACACAATTGAAAATTTAATTTCTTGATCACACTAGCTACATTTGAAAGGTTAAGTGGCCACAATGGCTTATGACTTATGGCTACCATTTGAACAGTGCAGATATAGAACATTTTCAACTTTCCAGAAAGTTCTTTTGTAGTGGTTTAGATTGTTAATTTTATTTTTCTTCCACTCCAAGTTTTCTTGTACATGTATGAGAAGTGAAGCAATGGCTATTCGTGCAAAGGCTACATTAGTAGAATTTTGCAAATAATTAAATAATGTCAAATTACTTATTAATGTTTCAGATGCTTAAAAGAGAAAAGTGGCAATTCCCAATTAGGGTTTAATTTTTCATTTGATTCTAGAGGCAAAATAATGTTTTTGGCACATCATTCAGTTGAAGGTGAAATGTCTGACGTTATTGTAAATGCCATTCCAAATTCTGTGTAAAAATTCAACAATAAAAATAAAATTCTGTGGTTTTGTGGTGATGATATAAATTCAGTCATGAATTTTGGTGGAGCACAGGACATAGTAAAAATGTTCTTACTAAACTGAGAAACCTATCAATTGTCAATGTATTTAAAATTAGTTATAACACACATATAATTGTAATTCGATCCAAACAAGTTTCAAAATTCTACCAATCAAAATCAAAGCTATAGTATTAATATTTACATAATCACATAGTCACACCATTAGAGAGACTGAACTACAGAACTTCTGTGATGAGGCTGATTTTACATCTGAGAAAATACAGCTGCCTGGCAAACACACATTCTTTTCTTTGTTGCCCATCATCAACAGACTTTCAAACATATTTGAGAATTTGGATAACTATTTTGTAAATCAACTTAGAAGTCAGCATCTTTGTAAAAGAGTCCCCTGGATTTTAGTTGCACTTCATTCAAAATCACCTGTCAATATTCAACTAAATTAGTCAACGAATAGAGCAGCCCAAACTTCCAATTTTAAAGCTTTTAGCAAATTGGAATTATTCATAGTAAAATTAGCAATTAGGAAAATATGGAAATGTATCCCTACAAAAGTAAAACTTGGACAAATTGATCAGTAAGAGTTCAGTTTATAAGATTTAATTTTTAAATTCTATAATTTCCTTTTAAAATAGTTCAATTGGTAGAAAGGACTTCTGATGGATCTCTCATTTTAATTACATAGATTTTTGGCCTGCCAAAACAGTGGAATGAAATTAAGATGCACAATTTTGAAAAATCTAAACTTGATGAAACATTCTAAACAATCAAAAAGAGACAGTTTAATTGATAAGCTTCGTTTCATAAAATATTTCAACATGTCAAACAAAGCCCCATAGAGTTATGGAGACTTATAAAATATTTAGCCTAAAATTTTTACATATTACAGTATTTTTCCCAACCCTAGATTTAGAAATCCTCTACAGAAGTTTTTCTACTTTATTAGTACATCAACACCTATAGAGAGAACATTTTCTCAATTAAAAATATTTTAGATTAAAAAAAATCACTACAAATATTGAAACATTATGTTCTATACCTGAAACCAGCATCATGTATGTCAATTATAACTCAATATTTTAAAAAAGGTAAAGAAAGACAAAAAATCTCAAGAGTTCATGTAAAATGCAAATTAAAAAATACTGAACATGATTGTTATGAAAAATTAAAAACAATAAAGCCATGTTGAAAAAAATTTCAGAAAATAAACAACAATCGCATTAGATATAGTTCTGGCCAGGCAACTGATTAAATAGTGTGATGATATATCAAGATGAATATTCTGCTTATGTTAAAATTTAGTGTTCTAATTATCATGATAAAGAAGTTATCTTAAAGAAGTTTTGTTTTTACTTTACACACAAAAATGACTGTTTCAGACAGAACTATCATGTAGATTCGCCAGCATAACAGAACTAATTTTCATGCAATAGGTGAACATTTCAAATAATTATTTTCAGTGGCCTCTTTCACTTTCAAAATTTTTTTTGTTTGGATGATTAAAATGTCATCATTTTAGTGGTAAAGTATGAAGAAGCCTGAAGGACTTAAACTTAGTTATGTAATGTATATGCTCCTAGTCTCCAAGCTGACAAAAAGGATTACCCAGTCTGATCATTTCCTTTCTGTTTGGATGAAGGTGTATCTTCTTATTAGAATGTATCTACAATGTTAAAATACATATACATATTTGTATATCTCATTAGAACACATATAAAAGTAAAATATAATCATAATCCAAACCATTCTTAATTTTTATATCCTTAATTATACATGTATTATACACATATATAACCATGCACTCATGCATACACATATGTAAGCTTTATATATATATATATGTGTGTGTATATATATATATATATATACACATATATATACATATACATATACACACACACACACATATATATATATATATATATATATGATTTCATGCCCAACCTTTTTTTAACTCATTAAGCACTTAGATCTTCCATGGCTATAAGACTTTGATACTGCCCATCAGTATGAATTAGTCATAAAAGTCATTATTTGAAGTTCACCCATGTGTCACTAGATGTTCTTAGAGACAATGTAATGATTAACACTATAGAGTCTTATATAGATACATGTTTATACATATAATTACATATTTATATATATATAATTTATGCTATACATATAGATACATATATTGTATGTATACATATAAATATATATTTAATATATACTTACATATCTATATACTGATATATAGATATCTTGATTTGAATTCCATATGTGCTATACCAGCTTAATGACCTTGAGCAAGTTTCTGTGTCTGAATTCTTCATCCATAAAATGAAGGAAATATAACTAGATTAAAAGTAGAGGTAGATTAACTGATGAGTTAAATAGGTAAAGCACTTAGACCTTACTTGGCACAAGTGCTATGTGAGTTTTAGATATTATTGCTTATTAAGCACCTATTACATGCTAGATATTCTATAGGATCTAAATTAAAACATCCATAGCCTTCCATTTTAATAGAATTCTAATTCTTGATTACAGTATTTACAACTGCTGAAAAAAATGTTGCTTTTTCCTCTTTTTTTACTAAAACAAAGAAAAGAGTTCAAAAGATTCTAAAAAATTCACAGAGAAATGTAAAATAAATTGTACACATCAAACAGAGTTTAACATTATGCACACAGGGCACACTTTTTTACTTCAATGCTATAATTTCTAACCAGAAACCATCAGTAATCACGTGACAACTTTATCCGGGGAGAACCTGAGAAACAGAGCTAACCAATATATACACAATAATAGCTTTCATTTATTAAGAGTTGACTTTATTCTGGGCTCTATTCTAAGTACTTTATGAACCTAATTCATTCATACAACTCCAAGGGGTCTTGTACAGGTTGGGCTAGACTCCAGATGGAAATCCCTGGCTTCACTGTCCAAAAATCCACAAAGCTACCTGAATATGGAGCAAAGAGCTGGGGGCAGATTCTGTCTCCCAAAGTACTGTTGCTTTGTTCTCATTTTTGTTTTTATCTGAGTAGCTGAACAACCATAGGGGATGGGTGCTGCTGGGGTGACAGGGAGGCAAGGGAGAGGATGGAATTTTGGGGGTGGTAGGAGACAAAATTCCAAAAGAAGAAGAGAAAGCCTCCACTCTGGGTGTACCCACTCTTAGATTTTACTCCTTGCCACAAGAGTAGGACCTCATCTAAGACACAAGGCGACACAGAAGAAATACAAGAGTGCAGCAATTCAGTCAGCTTGGGAGAAACCACCTGGACACCTTGATGGGTGCAATAGACCACACCCCAGGCAGAATGACCAGGCCTACGGGGCTGAGTATGTTAACTGAGCCATCTGAACTCACTGAATTGTTTAACACCATTGTTCTCTATCTGCTAATTGTCATGGTCAAAAGAGTGTGTGGGACTCACCAACTGTGTGTGATATACTGTCCCTGGTTCCAGCTTTCCTCACTCCCCCGTGGGCCCTTCTGTACCCTGACTCCCTATGAAGGTGGAAGAAGTCTAGGTAGAGATTTCTTGAAGTCAATAGTGGGCCATTTTCCCTTTTCTATCTGTGAATTTTTAAAAATTAATACATTTTATGAGATTCAGATAAATGTGATTTTCATGCAGTCAATCCAGCAAAGCAGCTGATAATCACATGAAAACCACTGATTAATCCATAAATGTTAACATTGACAGATGACAGTTAGATGATGGCTATTTATGAGACTTTCATATTTTCCTGACTCTTTTGGAAACTAATTTTATTTTATTTTTTTGGAAACTAACTTTATAATATTTACACATGGTTTTTGACTTAATTATAGCATATGAATATATTTAATCAAACAGAATATGATTTTGGAAGTTTTTCTTCCTCCTCTATTTTTTGGAATAGTTTGAGAAGATTAGCTATTAACTCTTAGGTATTTAGTAGAATTCACCGATGAAACCATCTCATCCTAGACTTTTGTATGTTGGGAGGTTTTTTTTGTTACTAGTTCCATTTTATTGTTGATAATTGGTCTGTTCAAATGTTCTATTTCTTCTTAATTCAGTTTTAGAAGTTTATACAATTCTGGGAATTTATCCATTTCTTCTACATTGTCTAATTTCTTGGCATATAATTTTTAATAGAATTATGTTATAATCCTTTTGTATTTTTGTGGTGTTGGTTGTTATTTCTCCTCCTTCATTTCTGATTTTATTTATTTGAGTGCTCTCTTTTTTTCTAAATGAGCCTAACTAAGAGTTTATCAATTCTATTGATCATTTTAAGGAACCAGCTCCTGGTTACACTGATCTGTTCTTTTATTTATTTATTTATTTTTATTTTATTCTTCATTTCACTTATTTCTGCTGTAATCCTTATTATTCCCTTTCTTCTACTCTGCTTTGGGCTGTTTTTTCTTCTTTTTCTAGATCCTTTAGGTTGTTTATTTGAGATTGAAGTAGACCTGTATTGCTATAATCTTCCCACTTAGAAGAGTTTTTGCTGCATCCTAAAGATTTGGGGCCAGTGTGTTTTTATTTTCATTTGTCTCCATGTATTTTTTTAAATTTCGTCTTCAATTTCTTAGGTGACTCATTTATTTTTTGGTGGCATGCTATTTAGCCAGCATTATTCTGATACCAAAACCTGATAAAGACACTACAAAAAAAGAAAAATATGGGCAAATGATAAACATAGATGCAAATATCCTCAAGAAAATATTAGCAAATTAAATCCAATGATACATTTTTAATAATTCACCATGATCAAGTGGGATTTATTCTAGAGATGCAAGTGTGGATCAATATCCACAAATTAATCAACATGATACATCACATTAATAAAATAAAGAATAAAAGCCATCTGATCATCTCGGTCTATACAGAAACAACGCTTGAGAAAGCACCTCACCCATTCATGATAAAAATTCTCAAAGTATGTTTAGAGGAAATATACATGAATGTAATAAAGGTCATATGTGAAAAATCCACAGCTAATAGCACATTCATGGTGAAAAACTGAGAGCTTCTCCTCTTAGATCAGGAACAAGACAAGGATGTCCTCTTTCACCACTTTTATTCAACATAGTACTGGAAGTCCTAGCCACATTAAGGATAACACAAACAAATGGAAAGATATTCCATGCTCCTGGATCAGAAAAACCAATATTGTTAAAAAGTCCATACAACTCAAAGCAATCTACAGATTTAATGCAATCTCTATCAAAATGCCAACATTTTTCACAGAACTAGAACAAAGAATTCTATAGTTTGTATGGAACCATAAAAGACCATGAATACCCAAAGCACTCTTGAGAAAGAAGAGCAAAGCTGGAGGAATCACAGTCCCAGATTTCAAAGCTGTAGTAATCAAAACAATATGGTGCTGGCACAAAATAGATACAGAGATAATGGAACAGAATAGAGAACTCAGAAGTAAACCCATACTTTTGTGGCCAATTAATTGGCACAAAAATAGAAACAGAGATAATGGAACAGAATAGAGAACTCAGAAATAAACCCATACTTTTTGTGGTTAATTAATCTACATCAAAAGTGGCAAGAATATACAATGAGCAAAAGACAGCCTCTTCAACAAATGGTGCTGGAAAAACTGGACCACTACATGCAAATGAATGAAGCTGGACTACTGTTTTAGAATATACACAAAATAAACTCAAAATGCATTTGGGACCTAAATGTGAGACTAGAAACCATAAAACTCCTAAAAGAAAACATAGGCAGTATTTTTTTTTTACACTGGCTATAGAAACTTTTTTCTACATATGTCTTCTCAGACCAAAAAAAAAAAAAAAAATGCAAAATTGAAATTAAGCTATTAGTATTACACCAAAATAAAAAACTTTTGCGCAGTGAAGGCAACCATCAGCAAAATTAAGAGGCAGCCTATTGAAGGAGAGAAGATATTTGCAAATAACATATACAATAAGGCATTAATATCTAAAATATATAAAGAACATATACAACTTAACACCAAAAAACAAAAAATCCAAATAATCTGATTTTAAAAATGGGTAGGGGATCTGAATAGATGTTTTTCCAAAGAAGACATACAAATGGCCAACAGACACATAGAAAAATGCTCAACATCGTTGATCATCAGGGATATGCACATCAAAACCACAATGAAATATCATTTTATACCTGTCATAATGGTGAAAATAGAAAAGATAAGAGACAAGTGTTGTGGAGGATGTGGGGAAAATGGGATCCTCATGCACCGATGGAGGAATGCGAGTTTGTGTAGCCACTGTGGAAAACAGTATGGAGGCTACACAAAAAATTACAAGTGAACTTACCATATGATCCAGTAGCTCCACTACTGAATGTTTACCCCGCCTCCCCCCCCAAAAAAAAACTGAAAACACTAATTTGATAAGATGCGTGCACTCCTATGAACAAAGAAAAAAGATAAAAAATCAGACCAAAAAAATCTCATAAATACAGAAAACAAACTGGTGGTTGCCAGAGGGGAAGTGGGTAGGGGGGAGGGGGTGAAATAGATAAAGGGGATCAAGAATACCTTATCTTGATGACCGCTGAATAATGTGTAGAATTGTTGAGTCATTATATAGTACACCCAAAACAAATATAACATTGTGTGTCAATTATACTTCAGTAAAAAACAAATAGGACGTGAGTGAGACACATTTACTATATCTTCTTTTTTTTATTTATTTATTTTTTTTAGTAGATCTTCTAAAGTCTGTGTTGAGCACCAAATCTCGTTCTCGCCATTATGATCAATGAACTCACTAGGAATTTTCTCTGAGATTAAAATACAGCATATAAATAAACAAAATACCTTGATGTTGTCTTAACAATAACATTCAGGTCAGCTAGAATGATATATATTATGCCAGGTAAACATGAAAAATGGTCAATGACATGAACAGATAGTTCAAAAACTAGGACATGCAACAAAGGAACACATTTTGAAAAGTAAAAGGAGATGCAATGAAAATGCATTTCTCTTTTAAATCTCTTCAATTAGGAAAAAAATGGTTTTAAATTATAAAATCTCATGCTGGCAAGGGAATAAAGAAATGGGTACTCTCTCACACATCTGATTGCATTTTTAAATGCTCCAACACTTTAGGAAAGCAATTTGGCATTTTATTAGGAACCATAAAAAATTTATACTTTCAGTGCCAAAACCCCTTTTATGTAAATCTGTCTCAGGGAAATAAACCAAAAACACAGAAAAAATTAATACATTTAATTGTGCATTATTGATCATAGCCCCCAAATATAAATAAATTAAATGTGCAATGATAAAAATGATTAAATTATCACAAATTCAATCATAGAATATCTTGCATTTTTAACACATTTATTAATTATAAACACTTATGTAGCAATATGGAAAATGCTTATAGCATAATGGTAAATAACAAACTCCTATGTTTTTGGAGGAACTGGTAGAAATAAAACAATATAATGTTAAAAATACTTATTTGAACAATTCCACAAAAACAATTTCACATGCGGGAAGAAATAATAGAAATTTACCAAATGGACCTAAATAATTGTTTTAGGAGGATGGATTTGCTTCTTTATCTTTATGCACAATTTTTGATGTAATCATATTAAAAGTATAATTTATAGAATTTTTAAATTAATTGTATGGATTTAAATAAACACCAAATACTATATACTAAAAAATTTTAAAGTACTTTTCTAAATAACAACTTGGTCAAGAGAAAAGTGAATACATAAATACATAATGACATATTGTTTAAAAAAACTGTGAAAATCAAAACATATCATATTAGTTCCCATGGAATCTAATCAAAACAGTGCTTAAAGTTAGAGCCCTAAATTTAAATGCTTTTTCTAAGAAAAATGTAAAAATAAGGTGTGTAAGCTATCAACAAAGAAGATTTTAAACACACTCCCAAATTAGGAGGGAAGGAAGGCCAGAAGGCAGGCAGGCAGGCAGGCAGGAAGGAAGGAAGGAAGGAAGGGAGGGAGGGAGGAAGGAGGGGGGGGCGGGGGGAGGAAAAAGATGCAGTTAATACATTTACAACTGATCCTTGAGCAACATGGGTTTAAACTGTGTGGGTCCACTTATAGGTGATTTTTTTTTGATAAATATAGTACAGTCCTGTAAATATAATATCTCCTCCTTATGATTTTTATAACATTTTCTTTTCTCTGGTTTACTATATTATAAGCATACAGTATATAACACATATATCATACAAAATACATGTTAATCAACTGTTTATGTTATCAGTAAGGCTTCTGGTCAACAATAAACTATTAGTATTTAAGTTTTGGAGGAGCCAAAAGTTGTATGTAGGTTTTTGACTGCATGGGCTTGATGCCCCTAATCCCCATAAGGTTCAAGGGTCAACTGTACTATATTTCTGGCAAATTTTATAGAAATTGATATGTAAATCTGGGATCAGATAGAAAAATATATATAATATTAAAATATAATGTTTAGTATGTTTAGCTTTCTTAGAGGATATCCAACACTGACAAATTAATGTACAAAGAACTGTAGCAAATTTCATCTGTATCTCATCTCCAAATGAGTACAATATGGTCACTAAAATATGGAATTAAAAAGTAGTTCATTCCTGTTCGGGTAAGATTTCATCAGATTGGATCCAGCTTTGTAGGTGTGGATCTTTTGGGTGGGGACATGGATAGTTAATGAAGAGTAGAAATGACAAAGGGGGTCAATGAAAAAGAATGAGAACATTCAAACTAGGGCCAAATGAGGGTGACTCCAGGCAGGACTTGGTCCTTATAAGACATATCAATATGCAAACAGGGAAAGCATATCAGTAGCCTGGTGTCTTAGTCTGTGTTCTCTCAGTTGGAAACTCTGAGGCAAGGATTAGATTCAAATCGTTCATTTCATAGCTTTTCAAATAAACTGGGAGGGAGATTTCAGAAAGTACCACATCCTCATTCTGAGAGGTGTAAGTGGATGAGGAAGGAAGAACTACCCACCAGAGTGAAGGCGACCTCCATGATGGGACAAAAGGATATGGTCAAGTCACAAATAGAGCGGCTTCACTCAGTTATGCAGAGTCCGCCAGAAGCAGAGGAACCAGAGAGTGGGCATACATAATGAAAGCTCACTGTAGACCTACTGGATTCTAGGCTTGGGAAAATAACACTAATTTCCAACACCCAAGATGGTCCAAATTCACTCAAATACAGCTGCCAGGACAGAGTCAAGTATGGGCCTTGAAAGTCTTACGTATCTGCCGCTGAGTGAAAATAGGGTAGGTTGAAGATGAGAACATTATTATAAGTTAAAAGAGGTTTAGTTATATAAATATTGTATGTATATGTATGTCAGTTAGTGTCAGAAAAAATATTTAATAAAAGTTCAACATGTATTTCCAATTAAGTATTTGGAAATAGGAAGAAATAGTTTCATTCTTAATATGATAAAACAAAATTCTTTTAAACTAAAAATTAATATTAACCTCAATTCAAAATCCCAATCATTCCCTTTAAAACTGGGACAAAATCAGGATGGTAACTATGGGCACAAATTGAAATTTAGATGATACATGAAGATATAACCAGAAATATTGAAAATAAATATTGAAAAAGAAATAAACAAAACAGTATGGCTTGCTTATAACAAAGTAAATTACAAAAATGCTATTTGAATTTTTTTAATGACTTTAGGAAAAAAAGTGATACAAAGAAACCCTCAGTAGTGTGCCTACAACACACCACTAAAAATAATGAAAATTAAATATCGTATTTGTATTAGAAATGTTGAGAATGAAAGTTAAACATTTGACTCCTGTAAAGAAAAATCCAAAACCTTTTTGATCATCACTTTTTAAAAATAAGTAAAGTTTTCTAGCTTACTTCTAGATGGAAATGTCTCCACTTTTATCGCAATACTAAAAATACATTTAGATAACTAGTTGATTTTTTTTCCAAACCCAAGAGTTCATGTCAGAGCTCATCTAGGGGAACTCTTCTCAAGATTTGTATCTGTTAACCATGCCCTGCTTCAAGAATTTTTCTCTTGAAATCTGCAAAATTCCCTCTTTCACTTGCTTTTGGTGTGTAATTTCTACTTCTCATTTGCCTTCCTGACCTACCTTCTATATATATCTTAAATATTGGGATCCCTCAGTGTTACTTCCTTCTTAATCTCACTTTACCTCAAAACCAAAATATCCAATCACGTACTGCAGTTTGACTTTGACCAGGCCTGACATGCCCTCCACCCCAAACTACAAACTTTATAACAACAGGAAAACATCTTAACCCATCCTTGTATAGCCAGTACATTCTTAATACAGAGCTTAACATATAATGGATACTTAATAGATGTTTGTTAAATAAATGAACCAATAAAAATAAATTTATTTTATGATAACTTGTAAACTAAATTTTACATAAAATTTTGAAAAGGATTTTAAGGTATTTTTTTTTTCAAAATGTTCTGAAACATTATTGGTAAACAAAATATTCTATAATAATATTTTTTTTTAAATAAGGAAACTGGGAGAGTTCTACCAGAGTATACGAAACATCGCCGATGAAGCCATTTGATAAAACCATGAGATAGGACTACACACCCACTAGAATGTCGAAAATTAAAACAACTGACTATACCAAGTGGTGTCGAGTATGTGAAGGAACTAGAAGACTCACAGGCTGGTGCTAGGAATGTAAGCTTTTATAGAACTTCAGAGAAGAGTTTGTTGGAGCACCTGGGTGGCTTAGTGGGTTTAGCATCCTACTCTTGATATTAGCTTAGGTCGTGATCTCTCAGTCATAGGATTGAGCCCTGAGTCAGTCTGTGTGCTAACAATGCACAGCCTGCTTGGGATTCTCTCTCTCCCTCTCTGTACCCCCTCCCCCCCCACTCACACATGTTCCCTCTCTCTCCCAAAATAAATAAATAAACTTAAAAAAATAAAAAAATAAATATTTAAAAATTTAAAACTTTTGTTTTAAAGAAAGAAAGCAGTTTGGCAATTTCTTTTAACATGAAACATATATCTAGGATATGACCCAGCCAGTGTCAGGAGTTTATCCCAGGAAGATAAAAGCATATCTCCACACAAAAAGTTATACACAATTTATTTTTATTGAAATATGGTTGACGCATATTGTTACATTAATTTCAGGTGTAGACACAAATGTTTATAGCAACTTCATCTGTAGAGAAGGAAGAGCAGGGAGAGGAGGAGACCAGAAAAGTCAACGGGGACAACTTCCCACATAAAGCTTCCTTCTTTTAGCTCTAAGCCAGTTGAAATTAGGGAGAGCTATATTCTGGTTCCAGGAACCGAGGAATATAGATGAATCTTATCCAGGTGCCTTAGAAGGGGTAGTGAATGAAACTACACACACGATTTATACAGTGACACTGTGCCCTCAGGGTGCCTTTGTGCTCCCGAATGGGTTTTGCTTAGGAGATAAGTTGTAAGTAGGGATGTTTGTTGTTTGGGGGTGATGTCAGTGAGGCTGACTGGAAGAATGGAAGAATGGGCTCTCTGAGGAGGAAACATCAATCTCAAATTAAATCTTCCTTGAAGCTGCCCAGAGTAACTTATTCTGTCTTCTCGAGGGTTGCGATGACTGATAGCCAAGTTTCAAGAACATGGATTCTTAAATAAATCTGCTCATGTGGTTCAAATTTATGCTGTTGCATGTATTCGTTCTCACTCACACAGACACAAGCCTGTTGCTTGACGCTCCTGTGGCGGCATCGGTCTACCAAAAACCTCTTTCTGTGTTTTCCTCTGTGCATTTGTATAGCAGATGCAATTATTTATCCTCCACAATTGCCCAGAATGACACATGTGCAGCACAGAACGTGCAACAGAGCGAGACAATTGACATGTAGAATAAGTGACGGATGTGAGACCAAGGCAAAACAAATTGGGGTCGTGATTCAAAGGCAGACAATAAATATGTATCTTCTCATCTACACAGGGGACACTTTTTAAAATGCAAGGGGTGAGTCTATACTAATATGAACAGATGACTAGATAAGTAAATAAATGAGGGAGAAGAGACAAATCTCTGCAGAAGAATTCTTCAACTAATTTATGGTGATACTTCACCCTCGGGTGGGGTGGGGGCATAAATCATCATTCCAGAAATGTGGGCTGCCACAGTGACTCCCTTCCAAAGAGGACCGTGTGGAAAAGGAGGGTGGGAAAGTGATTTTACCATGGAGAAACCTAATCCACACTTCCTCAGTCTGATGACTAAGCTCAATATCTACAATGATAAACAATATTAATGGTAGGTACTCCTATTATGATTTGATAATAATGGCATTTTTATCTCTATTGTCTTCCACCCCCACACCTATAACCCCAGTCTAATCATGAGACAAACATCAGATGAATTCCAATAGTGGAGCATACTGCAAAATAATTGAGTATGGTCCTTAAGGGGCGCCTGGGTGTCTCAGTCGGTTAAATGTCTGACTTCGGCTCAGGTCATGATCTCACAGTTCATGGGTTCAAGCCCTGCATCAGGGTCTGTGCTGACGGCTCAGAGCCTGGAGCCTGTTTCAGATTCTGTGTCTCCCTCTCTGCCCCTCCCCCACTCGCGCGCTCTCTCTGTCTCAAAAATAAATAAACATTTAAAAATAAATAAATAAAAATAATTGAGTGTAGTCCTCAAAACAGTCAAGGTCATCAAAATCCAGGAAATTCTGATAAATGGTCACAGCCAAGAGGACCCTAGGAAAACAGGACAGTTAAATGTAATGTGGGCTCTTGAGTGAGATCCTGAAACAGAAAAAAAAAAAAATTAGGTAAAAGTAAGGATATATGAATAAAATGTGGGATTTAGTTAGTAATAATGTATCAACATAATGCATCAAATGTAACAAAAAAAATGTATCAAAATGTACCATACTAGTAATATAAGATGTTAATAACGGGAAACTCAATGTGGAGTATATGGGAACTCTGTACTATCTTCTCAATTTTTCTGTAAATCTAAAACTGTTCTGAAAATACAATTTATTATTAAAAAGTAAAAGGATACAATCATCTAGGCAAAGAATAAAAAGAGTTCACAAACAGATTTCTGTAAAGGATCAAAAAGCCTTCAAGAGCATGATTTTTCTTAGCCAATATTTATAATCTTTCACAAATATGCATCATTTGATTTTAACCATCCATAATTTCTGTAGAATTTTATTTGTGTTCAATAGCTAACCACTACCTTTCTTTCTTTTATTTTTTTTAACAATTATTTATTTATTTATTTATTTTTAAATTTTATTTTATTTTATTTTATTTCAATATATGAAATTTCTTGTCAAATTGGTTTCCATACAACACCCAGTGCTCATCCCAAAAGGTGCCCTCCTCAATACCCATCACCCACCCTCCCCTCCCTCCCACCCCACCTTTCTTTCTTTTAAATTTTTAAATTCTATTTTTTTTTTTTGCCCAGGGAAAATAATCACACAATTCACAAGTATAAAAAGTGTGCATAGAAAAAGCTTACCTCCCAGCCTCAGTGAGGTGGGATAACTAGATGTTATCACTTTCTTGTGTATCCTGCCAGAGAAATTTTACATGTCTGTCAAGAAAATATATCTGTGTCTATTTTTCCTTTCTTTCATTTTAGGACAAATACTTACATCCACATATGCTATTCTGTTCTGCAGTTTGCTTTTTCTATTTTGCAGTAGATCTTAGAGATTTTTTTCATGTGGTAATTTAAAAGCTTTCTTATTTTTAAAAAGATGTGGAAGGATTACTAATGATTATTTTCAAACAGAGATGAAATTTGAACTCTTGTTGGCAAACCAGGATGTATGGCATACTAGAGTAGAGGAATATCCTTGCTAGGGGTAGATTAAAATTGATTGTATACATTCTAGAAGCTAACATAAGCAAAAATAGCTGTGATGTATTATTAATTATCATTACCATTATTATTATTGCATTATAAGTGTCCATAAGAAAAGTATGTTGCTTTGGCAATTAGCTAATACGGGGATTGAGTTTTTATCCTCTTGTGAAAAATAAGGAGAAACGAACCCCCGAGTAGGAGGAAGCCCCACTTCCAACTAGAAGGAAGGCATCCTAAAAATAACTTGGTAGGCAGAGCTTGTCCTTATAATGTTAACACTGCCTTCCACCATCACACTACCATCACTGTGCTTAGCACAGGGAGCACTCTCAAGATGTCCATTTTATTTATGGCCCACGATGGTAGACATGCTTGTCCATTTTGTTCACTGCCTGTCCCCAGAGCCTAGAATATTATAGTTAACTGCTTAGGGTATATTTGCTGAATGAATGAGTGAGTAAAGGAACAAATTGATTAATACAGAATAGAGGCAGAACAGACTCCAGATCCAGAAGGGAGAATCAGAGTCGTGCAAGAATACTAATGCTAGAAGAATACTAATACTACCACAAAAGTAGTATCGTGCAGGGGCGCCTGGGTGGCTCAGTCGATTAAGCGTCTGACTTCCGTTCAGGTCATGATCTCATGGCTCATGAGTTCAAGCCCTGCTGCAGGTTCTCTGCTGTCAGCATGGAGCCCACTTCATATCCCCTGTCCCCCTCTCTCTCTGCCCTGCCCTGCTCACGCTGCTTTCTCTCTCTCTCTCTCTCTCTCTCTCTCTCTCTCAA
>NC_056663.1:18682500-18697500 GCF_018350195.1 Panthera tigris | reverse complement strand
TGAGTTAGTGGAAGACCCAGAAACATGGGTTAAAAGAATAGAATTAGATAGAAAGTATAGCCTTCTGGGTGCCTGGGTGGCTTAGTCAGTTAAGCATCTGACTTCGGCTCGGGTCATGATCTCACGGTTTGTGAGTTCAGGTCCTGCGTCTGACAGCTCAGAGCCTGGAGCCTGCTTCAGAGTCTGTGTCTCCCTCTCTCTCTGCCCCTCCTCCACTCATGCTCTGCCTCTCTCTGTCTCTCAAAAATAAATAAATGTTTTAAAAAATTGTAAATAAAAAAGATAGAAAATATAGCCTTCACATGATTCATTGTAAAGAGAGAAAAATGAAAGGATAGACGTGGGTTCAGACACTTTTGTGGTGTTGGTTTTGTAGGAATTAGAACATTGTGGCCAATATTGTTCTGTTTTTGCAAGGTTTTCTACAGGAACTGAAATGAGGGTTGGGGGTCATGGTTTGAGGATGGTGGAAAATGTCTGAATGTCTGAAATATCTCATAATAAGAGTGAGGTAAACATGACTAACAAAAACAGTCAGGAAGTCCTGATTTTTGAGGTTGGCTATCATGAATTTAGAGTGGCTCTAATCTCTAAAGTTATGGAATCATTTAAAGTAGTTCTGATTCTCCATTTGAACATGAAGAGAAGTTAAGCATTTAAATATTGGCAGAGTGAGATTAGGGCATGATGGAGTTTGGAGATATAATAAAGAATAAGAGAAGGGTGCCTGGGTGGCTCAGTCAGCTAAGCGTCCAACTTAGGCTCAGGTCATGATCTCATGGTTCATGAGTTCAAGGGCCGCATCAGGCTCTGTGCTGACAGTTCAGAGCCTGAAGCCTACTTAGGATCCGGTGTCTTCTTCTCTCTCTGCCCCTCCCCTGCTGACACTGTCTCTAAATAAATAAATAAATAAATAAATAAATAAATAAATAAAACTTTTTTAAAAATTTAAAAAGAGTAAAATATAAGAATTCTTTGAAGTGATATATCATGAAGAGGATTAGTTAAATTTAAGGTTTCCTTATTAAAAAGTCCAGTTAGAAGCAATAACTAAAATGAAATGAGAACCACGGTCTCTCTAGATTAGGTGGCCAAGGGACTTAGAAATTAGGGTCCTGAATGTGTCAATCACATGAATACTGAAGTCATTTGGGATGATGTGGCAGGAATCGGGGCGGGGGGGGAGTGACCCTTTTTAAATCTACAGTGACAGGTAGCGAATGGCAAGGAGCACGATAATGACAGTGGTGACTTACTTTAGAGGGTGTGTAACTGGAAGCCCTGAGCCTCAAAAGTAGCAAGGTTTCACCCACAGGTGGTGGAACCATTCTACTGGAGTGGCCATTCCGAGGTGTTTAGTCTGTAGAAAGTGAGTTGCTTCTATCTGGACAAGTGCAGGCAAGTGTAGTGCTCACTGGAAATCCAAGTTTCAGTTAAAGAGGGCAGAAAAAATAGCAGAGACTTCAAAAATCTAAGGCAAATTGTGGACCAGGGTATGGATTGTCCGGGGTCACAATGAGTAATTTTGGAAGCAGTGTTAGAGGAGATGAGCAGATCGTATCAGGATAAGAGAGAAGAAGATAGAGGACCAGAAGCACTGCTCTTGAGAGATTACCCGGAAGGGCCAGGAATTTCAGAGAAGGTGAGTATATATGGCCCCAGTTTTTCAAACTGACTAATCCTAGAATTTTCCTAGTGCTAGTGCCAGGGTCAGGAGGGGGTCACCCAGATCTCTTAACTATGAGCATATGCTTGTCTAGAAAATAAACGCCCTCATGTCTCTGCTAGCAGCCCATTGTGAAAGAAAACCACAGACGTGAACACTGAGGTGTTCTGCAGGGGTGTGCTTAGATCTGAAGTCTGAGACAGTACACTAATGGGAACTGAAACTCAAGACTTCAGCCTTCGGCAGAGAGTGGCCCCCAGGATGAGGTACACGGCCGAAGGTTTCCTAAATGGGTGGTCCTGAACCCTCCAGATTCACCCCTGGCAGTTTCCCAGAGCCTGAGATTTACTTTGAGCCCCAGCGTCGTGAGACTTAGAGGCGACTGAGCAGAGTCATGAAGACATGGATGTACTGCCTTCCTGGCTTTGGATGCTTATCTTGCTACTCTCAGCTTTAGATGCTTATCTGTAAAACAGATGTGCCTTCCTCATTGAGTTGTCGTGACGATTAAAGGAAATAGATCTGAAACACCTAGCACGGGGGTGGAATAAAATACGTGTTCAATAACTGGCAGCTATTATTATTTTTTTCAGAATCATGTTCTGGCAAGAAGCGCAGAGAGCTTTTCAGAGACTGTGCTCATAGTCCCTAGCCTGAAAGGTGGTAGGGAGAGAAGGATCCAATTTGAGAATAGGTGTCTCACTCTCTTCCCTGAATTTTCCTGGTCCTGAGCCAGTCTCTTTTCTCTGCCTGCTACCTGCCTTTAAAAACTGCAATCCAGTGGCTTTTTGGACCTCAGCACTGGAAATTCTAATTCTTAATTCCAGGGAGAGACCACACAGTACTGTATTTTTAAGACCTCATAGAAGAATCTGGTGCACAGCCAGGGTTTCAGACCCATGTAAATCGTAGACTGTTCTAGAAAGTCACGAGAGTCTTCATCAATGTACTCATTAGGTGAAAATGACATACATAGAGTATAAGTAATATCTCACAGATTTTACCGCTAAATAAGGGAAAACTTGAACAGCCTCTCTATTATTTGGCTTAGTTCTTAGCCTTTGCTTCTAGCTCAACATCCAAACCAGGCCTGTTTTATTCTTTAGTCACAGATCACTTCAGATAACTTCAGAAAGGCTTATTCCCTTTCACTTCACAATCCCACCCTTCTCCAAACTTCTGCTCTTTGTCTTTGCTCCCCACTCCACACACATACCAAGACCAAAAATAAAAGTTTTTATTCTTTTGAGTAGGCATTAAATCTACACAGTATAAAATTCAAAAAATCCAAATTGCATCTATCAAAAGTTGTTTTCCTCCTCTTTGTCTCCCAGCCACCTGTTTCCCCTACTTTGAGACAAGGACTATTCTAGTTTCTGAGGCATCCTTTCAGAAATGCTCTTTGCATGTATAAACACTTTTCCATATGCAAAAGTATACTATACCTCTGCTTTGTGTATTTTTCACATGACTATGGATATTAGAAAGTTTTCTATATGAGTATATATAGATGTACATCATGCTTTATAATAGCTTCATATTTTCCAGTGTTCAAATAGGACATCATTTTAGTTAGTTTCCCTGCCAAGCAGTAAGTTTCAGATATTGGAGAACCCAGTTTAACTCACAGGTATGGTTCCCCATCTGCCTTGAAGGAACTCAGATAGCTAGCTGAACTCAGGGTTCTTCTCATTATAAAAAGGTTTTCATATTCTCAGCTTATAAGTTTTAGTTTTATATGAAGTGCACTCTGTACATATTGACCCTAGAGCGCCTGAAATTTTAAGAAGGCTCTAATTTATTGGATATTATTAGACAAATGATAACCAGAATGATTTTCTCCATAAGGAATGCAGGTAGAAAAAGATGGGCAGATACTCTGAGAATCAGACAAAGGAGGTCACTTGGAATGTTGGAGATCTCATCTCACTTATTTCTTTTTTTCTTTTAAGTAATCTCTATGCCCAACACGGGGCTCAAACTCACAACTCCAAGATCAAGAGCCACATGGCTCTTAATTGAGCCATCCAGGGACCTCATACCTCACCTGTCTTCAAAGAACTATAAGAAGTGTGAACTCTATTTCCCTCTAGAAAACCTGAGGAGAAAGAATTTGCTTAAACATTCTGGTAGGAAGCTATTCTGATGGCTTTCATGGTATGTAAATAGTATGATTAGGAGAAAAGGTCTGCTACTTCAAATCATTCACTAAAATAAAATTGAATTAAATTAAATTAAAAAGTTTAAAAGTTTTCTGTGAGTATATGGAAACAATGAGATAGAATTCTTTAAAGTGAATGAGTTCCTGATTGTTAATTCTCCAAGTAGATTATAAGCATGTGGGCATGTACTTATATCACTGGTAGGTATGGGAAAAGCAGAAGTAGAGGAAGGTGTACATAGGGGAAAAGTTAAAAAATTACGCATTGCTATTTTGCATATGAATGATGGAGGTCTTTAGTAGATATAGTGAGTAGAACTTCATGAATCAAGACCAGAACTTCTTGTAAGAATCAGCTAAAATTTAAGATCAGGGTGATGGTAAATACCATGACCATAAAAACCTGCCCGAATGAATATACACTCTTTCTGCTCTTTATCCCATCTACTGAATCTCCCAGGTATAAAACATAGTTCTGTTATGTTCATCTTTAAAACAGAACAAAACAAAACTTCCCCCACAGTAATGTCTTCTTCCTTCTGTAGCCAAGTTCATTTCAAGAGCAATAATTCTCATTTATTGTATTCATTTCTCCTTCCATTCACTACCCATCCCTGTAAAAAGCTACACTCTCCTAAACCATCCCATAAAAGTTACTCTGAAAAAGACCAACATTATTGGTCCAATATTATTGTTACTGCTATTATTAAGATCTCAGTTTTTTAAGTGGATTTATTTATTTTTGAAAGAGAGAGAGAGACAGAGACAGAGAGAGAACAAGTGGGGAAGGGACAGAGAAAGAGGGAGACAGAATCCCAAGCAGGCTCCATGCTGTCAGCGCAGAGCCCAATGCAGGGCTCAAACCCACAAACCGTGAGATCATGACCTCAGCTGAAGCCAAGAGTGAGACACTTAACTGACTGAGCCACCCAGGCACCCCAGATCTCAAAAAATTTTGATTCCTTTCACTACTCTCTTAAAAACCTTCTTCCTTTTAATTTCTGTGGCACCATGTTACCAGGGGTTTTTTTGTTTTTGTTTTTGTTTTTGTTTTTGTTTTTGTTTTTGTTTTTGTTTTTTTCTGACTTCTGTGATTATCTGCAGTCTCTCCCCTGAATTCCTCTTGTTCCACCCAGGGTATTGGTGATCTCCAAGAATACGTTCTTGGCCTTCTTTCCCCATATTCCCAGTTTTACCTTCAAATAAAGTACTTTAATTACCCCACCTAAATTCCCATTTCTAGTATGACTCTTGAGCTTTGGGAAAGCCAAAGGGAACTTCTAGGTGGAAAAAGGGAAAACATTGAGAGGTATATGGGGGACATGGAAAAGCAGCAGAAGAGAGGGAGTAGGATGGCATATCACATTATTATTATTAAAAATAATAACAATCTATTATCTGTTAATATGTTCTTGTTTCAGAGCAAGTTCAAAAATACAGTTATGAGTGAATTTGTTAAAAAACTATTAATATGGTTTCAAAATTAAACAAAATATTACAAATTTTTCAAATATTACCATTTTCTATTGAATAAATATTAATTTTTTAATAGTTAAGAGTAAACCTTTAAAAGTTCTACTTGAAAAACATACCTATTGCACACAAATATATAAGCAAAGTCAAAAGACTAACAAATTGGAATAAAAATATTTGCCACTAGGAACATATAATATAAAAATTCAGTGTTTTTGATGACTGAGTAATACTCCATTGTATATATACCACATCTTCCTTATCCATTCATCAGTCTATGGGATGGACACTTGAGTTCTCTTCATAGTTTGGCTACTGTTGATAATGCTGCTATGAACATTGGGGTGCATATACCCTTCAAATCTGTATTTTTGTATCTTTTGGGTAAATACCTAATAGTGCAATTGCTGGATTGTGGGTAGTTCTATTTTTAGTTTCTTGAGGAACCTCCATACTGTTTTCCAGAGTGGCTGCACCAGTTTGCATTACCACCAACAGTACAAGAGGGTTCCCCTTTCTCCATATTCTCACCAATGCCTGTTGCTTCATGTGTTGTTTATTTTAGCCACTCTGACTGGCATGAGGTGGTATCTCATTGTGGTTTTGATTTGTATTTCCCTGTTGATGAGTGATGTTGAGCATCTTTTCATGTGTCTGTTATCCATCTGGATGTCTTCTTTGGTTAAGTACCTATTCATGTCTTCTGCCCATTTCTTGACTGGCGTATTTGTTTTTTGGGCGTTGAGTTTGATAAGTTCTTTATAGATTTTGGATACTAACGCTTTATTGGATATTTCTTTGCAAATATCTTCTCCCATTCTGTATGCTGCCTTTCAGTTTTGCTGATTGTTTCCTTCACTGTGCAGAAGCCTTTTATCTTGATGAGGTCTCAATAGTTCATGTTTGCTTTTGTTTCTCTTGCCTTTGGGGACATGTCTGGTGAGAAGTTGCTCAAAGAGGTTGCTGTTTTTCCTTCTAGGATTTTGATGGTTTCCTGTCTCACATGTAGGTCTTTCATCCATTTTGAATTTATTTTTGTGTATGGTGTAAGAAAGTGGTCCAGTTTCATCTGCATGTTGCCGTCCAGTTTTCCCAACACCATTTATTGAACAGACTGTCTTTTTTCCATTGGTTATTCTTTCCTGCTGTGTTAAAGACTAGTTAGCCATATAGTTGTGGGTCTGTTTCTGGGTTTTCTAATTTGTTCCATTGATCTATGGTTTTGTGCCAGTATCATACTGTCTTAATGACTACAGCTTCATAACATAGCTTGAAATTCAGAATTGTGATGCCTCCAGTTTTATTTTTCTTTTTCAGAATTGCTTTGGCTATTCAGGGTCTTTGTGGTTCCATACAAATTTTAGGATTATTTGTTGAAATCTGCCATTTGCAACTTACATGGGTGGAGCTAGAATGTCTCCTTCTCTCGCTGCCTCCCCTTGCTCATGCTGTCTCTCTCAAAAACAAACATTAAAAAAAATATATGTAGTGTATATGCTATTGAACCACTTATTTTTCTGGGTTTTGAATTCTGTATTGTGGAACCACACTTTTTCATATCGTTTTGGTTTTCTTCCTTTATGTATCAGCTTTGTAGGATTCAACCATTTGACATACATAGTTCAAATTCACTTTTCTTGTGATGTCCAATTCATGAAAATATCCATTTTACCATCAATAGATATTCAGGTTGCTTGCAGGGTTTTTTTTCCTATTATTAACAACACCATTACCTGACCCCTTGTACAAACGAGCAATCATCTCTTTAGTGCATATGCCAGGATTGAACATGCTTGTGTTCAACTTACACAATAATGCCAAATTGTTGCACAAGTTTACACCCTTAACAATTGATTTAGGATGTCCCCACTGTTCTTACCTCGTTAAAGTTTGCTATTGTCATACTTTGAATATTGACCAATGTATTGAATATATAGGGATACTTCACTATATGAATTTACCTTTCACTTGTTATAAAGTTGAGCTTCTTTTTATATATTAGGCTACTTGAATTTCCTCTTCTGTAAAACACTAGTTTGTATCTTTTGTTCTTTTTATACTATGAGTTATTTCCTCTACTGTGAATTTTTTGTCACATCTTTTGATTATTTTTATTGGTTTACTGACTTATGAAAATGTTTCATTTATTTTGGATAGTACTCCTTTTTCAATTTTACATATGGGAAAAAAATTCTCCCTGTGTCTGGACTTTTGTTTGTTTTCTTTATAGTAACTTCTGATGAAAAAGTTCCTAATTTTAATGAGTCAAATTTATCAAGCTTTTTTTTCACGGTTTGCACTTTATATATGTCATTCAAGAAATCCTTCTCTATCTGAAGGCAATAAGGAAATTATTCTATATTTTCCTTCCAAGTTTGTAAGGTTCCCTTTTACATTTAAATTATTAATGCATACAAATTTTATATACATTCAGATAGGAAGATAGATGGATAGATGAATAAAAGGGTAGATAGGTAGATAGATACTAGAGAGGTGTTCATGGCGTAGTACACATTTTCCCCACTGATGTAGAGTACCAACTCATCATTTATTCTATTTCCATACTTGCATTGTGCTGTTTCTGGACTATGAGATTCCTCTTATCTACTGCTGTATCCCAGTGCAAATACCACTATCTGACTTACTGTAGATTATAATATCTCTTGATGTCTGATACAGCTCATTTTCCTTCCTCATTCTAGTTGAAAAGTTTCTTTCATTTATTCTTAACTCTTTGTACTTCCAAATAAATTTTTAAAGTAATATTGTCCTATTCCATTATAAATTCTGTTGGAGTTTTATTAGAAGTATTTTGATGCTCTAGCCTAGTTGGAAAATTGATATACTTACGGTGTAAAGTTCTCCTAACCAGGATCATGATGTCACCCTCATTAAGTTCTCTCTCAAATACTTCAATAAAATTTTTAACTATATCCACAGACCTTACACAAATTTTGTTAGATTTATTCCTTGATACTATTTATGTTCATGTATATATATAATCATATAATTGTGCATATGTAATATATATAGTATAATGTTATATATCTTACATAATTATAATCATATTATACAAAGTATGTAATTATGCACACACATATACATTTGTTGTTGCTCTTATATATATCATTTTTCAAGTTACATTTTCTAAATCTTTATTGCTAATGTATAGAAAGGCAGTTTATTTTAATTCAACATTCAGTATCTATCCTGAACTATCTCGTTATAATACTTTGTAGGTACTTTTGTGCATGTGTATGTTTGTGTGGGGATGGAGTTTCTATATAGGCAACTGCATCATTTGTAAAAACTGACAAGTTTTATTTTTTCCATTAAATTCTTATTCCTATGCTGGCTTAGATTTCTATTATGATGTGAATTAGAAACCATGCTAGCAAGAAATCTTGTCTTGTTGTGATTTAGAGAGAACTGTTCTATAGAATTTGACCATGGAGAATGATGTTTGCTTTAGTTTTTTTTTTAACGTTTATTTATTATTGAGAGACAGAGAGATACAGAGCGTGAGCAGAGGAGGAGTAGAGAGAGGGGGAGACATAGAATTTGAAGTGGACCCCAGGCTCCGAGCTGTCAGCACACAGGTCAACGTGGGGTTTGAACCCAAGAGCCATGAGATAATGACCTGAGCCAAAGTTGGATGCTTAACCAACTGAGCCACCCAGGAGCCCTGAATTATTATGAATTTTACCAAATACTTTTTTCTGTTTCTGCTGAGATGATCATATGCTTTTTTTTAACTTTCAGAATGTGATTGATTGTATTAATCAATTTTCTAGTATTGAAACACCATTGCATTATTGCATTAAACCCCAAATGGTCACAATAAATGAGCTTGTGTTATATTCTGCTGGGTTTTCTAATATTGTGTTTAGAATATTCACATATTTGTTCATGAACAAGATTACCCTTCTTTGATTTTGGTATTTAGAATTTATTGGGGAAATTTTCCTCTTTCTAGTCTCTGGATGATTTTCTGTGAGACAGAAATTGGGATTCTGGTCCTCATGCTTTCTTTGTGGAGAACACTTTTACTCCTTTTTTTTTTAAGATTATTTATTTATTTTGAGAGAGGGAGGTCCCTACTCCCTTCTCCCTCCCCCACTCCGCAGCGCCCCCAGTGCTGCCAGTGCACAGCCTAGTGTGGGGCTGGATCCCACAGACCTGAGCCAAAATCAAGAGTCAGACCCTCAGCTGATTGAGCCACCCAGGTTCCCCTTTATATTCCTGATTAAATGTCTTCAATGATTGTAAGACAACTCAAGTTTCATATTTCCTTTTAAGTCAGGTTTTTTTTTCTTTTTAAATTTAAATCCAAGTTAGTTAGCATATAGTGCAACAGTGATTTCCAGGGTAGATTCCTTAATGCCCCTTACACAAGCCCATCCTCCCTCCCACAATCCCTCCAGGAATGCTCTGTTTGTTCTCCGTATTTAAGAGTCTCTTATGTGGGAATGCAAGCTGGTGCAGCCACTCTGGAAAATAGTATGGAGGTTCCTCAAAAAACTAAAAATAGAACTATCCTATGACTCAGCAATTGCACTACTAGGTATTTATCCAAGGGATACATGTATGCTGTTTTGAAGGGACACATGCACCCCCATGTTTACAACAGCACGATCAACAATAGCCAAAGTATGGAAAGAGCCCAAATGTCCATCGAGGGATGAATGGATAAAGAAAATGTGGTATATATATATACAATGGAGTATTACTTGGCAATCAAAAAGAATGAAATCTTGCCATTTGCAACTACATGGATGGAACTGGAGGGTATTATGCTAAGTGAAATAGTCAGAGAAAGACAAAAATCATACGACTTCACTCATATGAGGACTTTAAGAGACAAAACAGATGAACATAAGGGAAGGGAAACAAAAATAATATAAAAACAGGGAGGGAGACAAGACAGAAGAGACTCATAAATATGGAGAACAAACAGAGGGTTACAAGAAGGGGTGTGGGAGGGGGGATGGGCTAAATGGGTAAGGGGCATTAAGGAATCTACTCCTGAAATCATTGTTGCACTATATGCTAACTAATTTGGATGTAAATTAAAAATAAATAAATAAATAAAATTTTTAAAAAAAGAGTCTCTTATGCTTTGTCTCCTCCCTGTTTTTATGTTATTTTTGGTTCCCTTCCCTTGTGTTCATCTGTTCTGTGTCGTAAAGTCCTCATATGAGTGAAGTCATATGATATTTGTCTTTCTCTGTTAAGTCAGCTTCTTTTTAAGTCAGCTTTAAAAAGTATCGGGGTGCCCAAGTGACTCAGTCGGTTGAGCAGCCAGCTTCGGCTCAGGTCATAAACTCAGTTTGTGTGTTTGAGCCTCACATCGAGCACTGTGCTGACAGCTCAGAGCCTGTAGCCTGCTTCAGATTCTGTGTCTCCCTCTCTCTCTCTCCTCTTCCCCCATTCACTCTCTCTCTCTCTCTCTCTCTCTCAAAAATAAATAAACATAAAAAAACTTTAAAAAAAATAAAAAATAAAAAGTATATATTGTTTAGTTCATTTAGTCTTTTAAAACTTATTTGCAGGAATTTATCTTACCCTTTGCTCTTTTTAAATTTCTGTTCAGGGGCCCCTGGCTCAGTTGGTTAATCATTTGACTGTTAATTTTGGCTCAGGTCATGATCTCACGGTTTGTGAGTTTGAGCCCCACATGGGGCTCTCTGCTGTCAGCACAGAGCATGCTTTGGATTCTCTGTCTCTTTCTCTCTCTCTCTCTGCCCCTCCCCCAGCTCTCACATGCACTCTCTCTCTCTCTCTCTCTCTCTCTCTGTCAAAAATAAAAAAAAAAAAATTTTAATCTCTGTTCAGTTGTACTTATTTAAAAATTTTTTTTTCAACGTTTTTTATTTATTTTTGGCACAGAGAGAGACAGAGCATGAACGGGGGAGGGGCACAGAGAGAGGGAGACACAGAATCGGAAACAGGCTCCAGGCTCCGAGCCATCAGCCCAGAGCCTGACGCGGGGCTCGAACTCACGAACCGCGAGATCGTGACCTGGCTGAAGTCGGACGCTTAGCCGACTGCGCCACCCAGGCGCCCCAGTTGTACTTATTTATAACATTTTTTCTAATCTGTGTTGCCGCTGTTTTTTTTTTAATTTTTTGTTATTTCAAATATTTCTCTGGAATATTAAGAATGAATTCCAGCATGTGACACTTGCTTTGGAGTGAGAAGCTGCAAGTGTTCAGAGAATATTGATTTTCCTTTTCTAAGCTTTCCTTAGAAGCCTTCAGATTTGTCTTAACTGGGTGGGAATCTGGTGTTCAGTTTTGGGAAGATGGCTCTACAAGACTGCCTGTATTAGAAGAGTTCTATTAGATGGAGTGGGTCATCTATGCCTCAGACCCCTGGGAGATCACCCACAGTCAAATACTTGATGACTCTTCTCGGATCAACATTGAAGAGATCTCTAAATGCAAGATTTAGTCTTCCCAAAGGCACCACAAGTCTTGGACAATTTCAGTTAATTAAATCTGGCAAGAATGTGCTGTTCATATTACCCAGGCCATTTGTTTGTGAGTGATTTTATTGAGGCAAGGAATCCAAGGCAATGGCAACATCCCAGTTACATGATGAAATTTATTTGCTTTGTAACAAAATGCAGCAATTTCTGTTGGATATAAAATATAAAATCCAAAGAGTAGAAGAGAAACAAAGAGAACCAGCAAATAATGTTCCTGTGAAGTCATCAAGGCTTGATTGTTAGAACTTTCCATTGAAAATAAATGAACACTTAAGATGGAGAGGGAGCAGGGTGGCAGGCGGAACATAAATTATCGCCTGCCTTGGGAGAAAACAAGAACTGAAAGAGAATTATGCGTGACTGGAAGGAGGGGACACTTTGCTGAGCCCTTCCTTGATGTTTCTGAGCGGAGAAACGCCCCCGTGGCCAGCCAGGAAGTCTAAGCAGATGTCTGCATGGGCAGGACATCTCATGGCACGCATGGTGATCCTCTGGCAGGCTTGACTTTGGATGCTGATATCAATGATTTTCAGATCTCCTTCTTTTCTAACACATGGCTTCAAAATTATAAAGTTTCCTCTAAATGTCATTTTAGCAAAAGCCTTCAGATTTTAATGTTGTGCCACATTTTTCTTTTGGTTCTAAGCATCTTCTAATATATTGCAATGTAATTGTAAGTAGATGCATGAATGACTTAGAAGTGTGGTTTTTTTAAAAACCCACCTGCATGGAAAAATTTTATATACCGCTTTGTTACTAACTTCTAATTGAATTGCACTTTAGGAAGAAATGTGGTATCTGTGATACTTCTATTTTTTAATGTATGGACACTTGCTTTTATGGCCAAAGAAAAAAGTCAGTATACTTAATTATTACTATAGGGACCTATGCATACCTATTACATAAATATTGGGGGTTTTCTTCAAAGTTCCTATACTTTTACTGATTTTTTTACTTGCTTTAAAAGAGAGTGACTGACTCTCTTTTTCCTCCTGTAATACTTTTTTTCATAAAACACATTTTGTTGCTATTATTATAACTGGACATATTTCTCTTGCTTAGTATCTGTGCAATGTATCTTATATGTTCTTTGTTTTCATCCTTTCATTGTCCTTATGTTTGAAATGTGTCTTCTACAGAGTTGGAAATGTTTCATTACTGACTTTGTGACAACTTGATTCTTTATTGAGAGAGTGAAATTGAGCAACATTAATTATTAGCATTGATATATTTTTACCCATTTATACCACATTTTCATTTTCTATTTATCTTATGTTTTCTTTAAGTTTTCTTTCTTCCTTCTTTCCTTTTTATTGAAATAAGATTTTTCTCATTCTATCTTTTCCCTTCTACTGGTTTAGAAGATAAGTGCAGGTTACTCCTGCAATTCTGAACGTGAAAACTTTATGCCTCACTCAGGGTCACCCTGCCACACGGCTCCAAGAACTATGCTCGATAGCAGCCAAGCCCACACTCTAACCCTTGACAGTGAAAGAACCTTAAAATGATCTAATGCTCTCAGCCCCCTCCTGGCTCACAAGCTCTTTTTGCCCTATATTTTAGCTTTTTCTATGTTTTAGACACTTTTATTAGTATCTTATCCACATTTTTAATTACTTTTACTTTTTTTTTTTTCTTGAATCTCAGATTTCATTTCTGGATTCTCTTTATTTTATCCTTAAATGTGTCCTTCAGACAATACTTTAGTGAAGGGTTTTATTTTTTGCAGTAAACACATTTTTGTATGTTTGAAAAATACCTTTTTTCATGTTTGTTCTTGAGAGTTTCATAATATACACATTTTTTTTTGAGAGAGAGAGAGAGAGTGTGTGTGCACATGAGCAGGAGAGAGGGACAGAGGAAGAGAAAGAGAATCCCAAGCAGGCTCCATGCCAGAAGTGGGGCTTGAACTCACAACCCTGAGATCATGACCTGAGCTGAAATCAAGAGTCGGATGCTCAACCCACTGAGAAACCCAGGTACCTCCACAATATACACAATTTTAAATTTATAGTTGTGTTCTCTAGACACTTTGAAAATATAATTCTACTGTTGACCATCTCCCTTGTCATTATTGATGCCAGCTAAGAGTCTGATTGTTATTCCTTAGTGTGTAATCTTTTTAACTGGCTGCTTTCATGATTTATTATTATTATTATTATCATTATTACTACTACTATTAGACTTTATTTTTTAGAGCTGTTTTGGGTTTATAGAAAAACTGAGAGAAAGTACAGGAAATAAATGCCCACATACTCCTCACCATCACCACTACCAATCACACTTTCCTTTATTATTAGTATCTTGCATTAGTGTGATATACTTTTGTAACAATTGAGCTAATGATGAAACATTATTACAAACTGAAGCCCCTAGTTTGCATTAGGGCTCACTTATTGTGTTGCCCTTCTATGGGGTTTGATGAATGTCTGATAAACTGTATCCACCCTTACAGTGTCACACAGAATAGCTCCACTGCTCTAAACACTTCCTCATGTACCAAATCTACTGCTGTAATCCTTCTATTGATTTGGCTGTTCTACTTCAGTTATTGTGGGTTTTATTTCTATTTTTTTTTTCCAAAACCGTCTGGTAATATTTGGTAATTTCTTCATCCTTATTCATATTTTTCATTTCTGCTCTTATTCATTTAAACACATTAACCAAACCCATTTTATATTCCTATTCAGCAATTCCAATATCCAATGTCTTCGCAGGTCTGTTTCTTTTGGTAATTGCCCACGAAGACTCCCTCTGATGTGTTTTATGACTTCTTTTTATTAGTTCAGAGTTTCTGCCAATCTCTCTGTGAGGCAGTTCTGAGGCCTGGATTGAGACTTTTTTCCTCCAAGGAGTTTTGACATTTCCTTCTCTTAATTACCTAGGAGTACTATAGACTCTGTGCACTTTAAATTAAAATTACCTGCTTGCTGAAAATTAAAATTTTCACGCCATCTAAGCAGTAGAAATTCAGACTCTCCAACCCAGGTGAGAGCTGGTGGGAGGACTTTTTTTTAAGTTCCATCCAAACCAATGTGGAAATAGAACACGTTTCTTCTGTCTTCCTCTGGCTCTATTCATAGATTTCCAGCTCAACTTCTTATCCTGTAAGGAGCAGACACTGCCTTCCCCTTCAAGAAAGCAAAAGTCTGTCCCACTATACCTGGTGCTTCAGGTGCTACCTGGACTCAAACTGTCTTTATTACTGAC